>NC_056739.1:1364316446-1364396446 GCF_019279795.1 Protopterus annectens
TAACTACCCTTGTGGGCCATTTCAAGCCTAGCCAATTACCCCATGTGAAAATCAAACCCTGCACCTTGTGTTCATAAGGTAAACCCCTTAACCATTATGCCATCCTCCCACCCATAAAATTATAGAACTGCATATGTGTTTTCCAGTCCATGGTTTAATAAAGGAAAGGTTTTAAACCATGTAGTATAAACATACCCTTTAAGATGGTGTTTATAGTCAGAATATCACAAAGGGTAGGATTAATGAACATTCATAACTGGATGCTATTAAGTCCTGCAGTAGGAAGACTGTTAATCAGTGCAGCTTATTATTCAAATCCCATCTGGCATAAAATGATCAAAATTAAAAAAAAATAGCTTGGAGAATAAACAGTTTTACTACAAACTGGGCAGCATACATGGTGGAAGCACTTTTCACAAGCGGCCACATGATGCTATACAGTTCAGCAACTGTGATACCAATGGATTAGACCAGTATGCCTTTACCAAAGTGTATAAAATGAAAAGTTAATGGCAAAGAGGAATTGATAACATTTTAATAGGCATGTCACAAATTCAATCATTCAACACTTTTCTATAATGCTGTCTCTTACACACACACTTTCACCAAAGCAAAACATTTTGCATTGTTACAGTGATTTTGTAGTACAGTAGAAGTGCTCTTTGCAGCACCTGCATGTGCCCAGTATTGACCCCTTCTGCAATTCTTATGGAGTTACATGTATCACTGACAAATCCAAGTGCGACTGTAAATTATTTTTTACAAGACCCATTGCTCCTACTACTTTTAGAGCTGTCTGGGTATCCTTCTTTCAGATTGCCCTCGTTTCTGCCTGCATATCCAGGTATTTTATGACTTTGTGTTTCTCTGTGTGTAAGAAAATGTAGTCACCAGGTGTAGCAATTTCTATGATTAATGCTACCTTTGTCTTCTTTTCATGGACTATTGTATCTGGTTTTCTTACATCTATTTTTTTGAACTGTTGGTAATGGTCCGGAAACTGCACTGCCCGGAAGCACTTTTTACTTTGGAAGATACTGACATCTGTACAGTCACTAAGACATGGTTCAAAGGCATGGAAAGCACCCTGGCCATGCAAGACTACAATGGCTTCCATATGTTCAGAGCAAAAACTGAGCAAGAAAGAACCAAAGGAGGAGGTGTATTCATCATAGCTAGCTATAGGTCCTCCACCATGAAACAGGTAAAGCATACTGCATACCTGGAGTCACTTGCGATGAGGCCCAACTCCTCACTCATGGGTGATTTTAATTATCCTACCACTGACTGGGAAACATACATGACCAGAAACATGTTGGTTCAGAGGCTTTTGGACTTTGTCAATGCAAATGCTCTGGAACAGCTAGTCAGCACACCCACAAGAGGCTCAAATGTCCTGGACATAGTACTCACTAACATGAGACAGCATTGCACCTTTCCCTGTGTGATGTCTTCCCTGGCAAGATCGGACCATAAATCAGACTTGTTTGATGTAATTATAAGACCAGATACCCCATCAAGCTCAAAAACGCTTATGAATTTTTCAGAGACAAATTACTTCCTACTAAGTGATGGTATAAGAAGTTTCTTGAACACAGACTGCTATGCAGAGGTGTACACCAATACCCTGTATAGCCACTTAAGTAGTTATATAGAATTAGCTGTACCTGACTGGATTAAAAGTAGGTCTTGCCAAAAAAACAAGCCACCCTGGTGGACCCCTAGTATAAACAGGCTATACGACTACAGAAAGAAACTAATGTCTAAGAACAAGGAACTGGCTCAGCAAAGGAAGAAATTCCTCTCTAGCTTAGGAAAACAAATTACAGATCTTGTCAAGTCCTCCAAAGCTAATTACAAAGTAAAAATAGCCTCCTAGCTAAGGATAATAACAAGGCATTCTTTAACTACCCAAACTCAAAAATGGAATACTCAACTATGCACTGAACTGGTTGTGGATGGCACCATCTGGACTCAACCAGATGTAATAGCCAACCTGACAGATATGAAGCAATCTTCACCCCCCCCCCCCGTCCCCTTCAGTCATCTCTCAAAGTATACCTGTTACCATTCGTCAGCCTGTTATCTCGTGAGAGCAGATCATCTCGGCACTCTCCAAGGCCAAAAACACAGAATCAATGGGACCAGATAACATCCCAGGTTGCCTTTTAAACAAGTGACCTTGAAGACCCACTTGGATCCCTCTTTAACCACAGCCTGAGAACTGGCTATGTTCTGGCAGAATGAAGGACAGCAACAGTAATTACTTTGCATAGAGGGGGACCATCAACTAACCCTGGGAATTATAGGCCCATAAGCATGACAGGCCTCATCTGCAAGGCCATGGAAAGAATCATTATGGATCTTATTAATAAGAACAAGGTAATCTCCAAACTCTGGGCCACCCCAGTTCGGATTCGTTAAAGGTAGATCATACATGTTAAACATGGTTCTTTGAGAAAGTCACCAAGGCTCTGGATGAGGGAAAGACAGTGCATACCACCTATCTTGACCTAGCCAAGGCATTTGACACAATCCCCGATTCAGATATTATAGAGAAACTCTCCCAGTTGGGAATTAACCCCTACATTACCAGATGGGTAGCCTACTGGCTCACAGACAAGACACATGCTGTCCAAGTGGGTGACTTCACCTCTAGCAAAAGACCAGTCACTAGTGAAGTACCACAGGATTCTTTGCTGGGCCCCTTACTGTTCAGATTATATCTCAGAAGTTCAGGCAAACCTGTATGGCCTGTGGCTGACCACGTTTACTGACAATTGCAAACAGGGTGGTTTGCTACTGTTTCATGGTCACTGTAATGTAATCAATCAGTGTAGGGTGTACCATACACATTTTTAAGTACTCTTTTATCCATGAATGTGGGATCTATCAGTTGCTTTTTGTAGTATATCCATGCCATATTTAGATTCTTCCTCTTTTTACAGTTCTCCATTAAAATGTTATTTAACAACAAATGTTCCTTTGTTCCATATGACTTTCTTTTGTTATCCTTTTGTTCTACAGCCATTATTGAGTCTTCTTCTAAATGACTATAAACTCTGTCAGCATCAATTCCTGTGTATAGTTTATACCTTGCTGGAAGACAAATTATTGGTCTATAATTTTTAGGCTAGCTTGCAGGTACACTCTTAAGTAGGAACATTGTTTTTCCTGTTGTTAGCCAGGTTGGTGTCTGTTCTGGATGTGCATATAAATAGTTCTTAGTCATGGCTAAATCTTTGTGCAAAGATGTTGATACTTTTAACCAGAAGTTAGGTACTGCATTCTAGGCCTGGGGTTACAATTAGGGGTGTTTCTTAACTTTGTTTCAGATTCTCTTTCATATCCTGTACAGCTGAACTTCTTATTCTTTCTTTTACTTCTTCTATCCATTCAGCATCTTTGTTATGTTCCACAGGAACCTCATAGGTATTATTCCAAAATGTATCTATTTCTTCTTTTTTTGGTTTTGCTTCAATTCCTTTTGCCTTGTTCCCCAATTCTCTATACATTTTTTGTGGATCATCAATAAATTGCTTATTTTGTACTTTTCCTTTAAATTTATCTGCATATCTTCTAAGTTTTGTCTGCCTGTGCTGATATTTTTAGTTTATTATTTGAGACAGTGCCTGATAGATCCTGATCTGTTCTGATACTGCTCATTTCTTTTGTCATGTCTGTCTTTCTGAGTATTTCTGTTAATCTGTTCCCTGTTCTGTACTCTTCTAACAGTGACACTTCTCATCTTACTTGCTTCATAGTTTTCTCTGTTTGATACTTCCATGATGGCATTTGATTTGAATCCACTCAGCAGCTTGAGCCTTTGCCCCCTCTGTCCTTCAGTGCATACATAGTTAGCTTTGGTTATCTGGAAGACAAGTCAGGTCACTATTAAGAGTGATTGTCACATGGAGTCAGCTACACAATATGCAAGGGTCCAGGCAAAAAACAACACAAACTGCCATGTGGTAATGAACGTAATGTGAGCTATTTAGATTAATCCTCATGCATTCCCAGCAGCAATTGGTACTCATGGCAAAGTTAGATCTGCAGGAGGTCTCATCTACAAAATGCAAAGAATATGAAAAATGACACTATAAGAATGATTCATCCAAGAAGAAAATTATTTACATGCAATGCACAAACAACAACAAGCCATGCCTGATGAGCAATGTAGCAGTGTGTTGCGAATGACATGTGTACACACAAACACATATACACAAACATATGAACATGAAAAGCACACGATACCTGCATAGGCAGTGTAGCTTCACCAACAAACCACAAACATTTATCAGCACACCCACATGGTGTCAGTTCAGTGCACTATACTAGCACTGTAATACCTCAACAAGTCATAATAAAAATCACTACAGTACAATAGTCTGTGATCAGTTTTCCCAGAAACTCAGGATTTATAATAATTTACATATGCAAGTCAAACCACTATCAAGCACAAACAAGAAAGACCCCCACCCAAGAAAGAACAATAAGATATAGCCAAATGTATGTAATGTTGGCAGCTTTTATGACAACATCAGCAAAGTAAATACTGTGCAACATACCTCACATATCTCTCCTGGTAGCCCATTTCCACACCATCTTGCATATTAACCCGTACACCTCAGAAATGCATATTGCAGTCATTTAGTAAATCACTCCACTCATTCCATGTATTGTAGCATAGACAGACTGCATGCCCATCATTAAGCCCACAATAAATACAGTTATGCTGACAGAAAATGCCTCCCAGTTCATCAAATCCTACTGTTATCTTCACGTAACTCCAACACAAATATTCCAAAAAAGTTATTCTGAGAGAAAAAGCTACCCAGACAGCAGTGTCTGTCAGTCTCAATGTCACCCAGTAAAAATCTTACCTTTAAGTACCTCTGGCAATGCAGTATAGTCTGCTTTTCAGGCCCATCGATCTGCAATCAGCAACTTCAGGACAGTCTTGCAGAAAGAACGTATCACCCATTGGAACCAACCCTATATCATACCCCTCCTGATGTCTTACCACAATGGCTTCATGAACAACTCTATTTATTTATTAATTTTTTCTTTTATTGAAAGCCGAATTAGTCCACCGGACAGATTTTCCCTTTCCTGGAGCAGTCAAGAAGCACTCTCTGATAAAGTGGCTTGCTCAGAGTTCCACGGTAGACAGATGAAGGTGGATGGAATCATGTCCCGAGCCCTCAACTTGAAGCAGTTCATTAATAATGCACAACCTTAACATTCTGCAGTGTTGGTCAGACAAGTAAACATCCCAAAGAAAGAAAGAAAGAAAGAAAAAGAAAAGGTGTCCCATTCCAACAAATTCTGTTTCCCCATCCACTCCAAAATAAAAATGTCAGAACATTTAGCAGACAAAGTCTTGCCCCTAACGCACATCTGAGCATCTTCTGATACCCCAGCGGCAAGGATTCATGAAAGCCATGTTTGAAAGGAAACTCCTCCCAGTGCAATATTCACTCAAGGACTGCACTGTACAGCTGCTCCCAAGTATGGTATACAAAGTTACAAACTTTTTATAAAATGTACATTAAGATTTGCCAGAAGTAGAATGCAGAAGCATTACTGCCTCATTTTAAGTAATGGATAATGTAGCTCTGCAACATACGTCCAGCCATCAAACACACTCTGCCTATAATATAGCCAATAAGTACACCAAAAACAATATAACATCGTTCTTCTCTAAATCATTCATGCAGTACACAATACAGCATGTTCTCCAGTGTAGCACTGCATAAATACTGAAAGAAATAATACCTGCCAGTAAATGTCTTTATTTGAAAGCAGTTAAATGTGACAATCCCTGCTGCTACATAATGTAGCATACTATATATTAACAACAGTGTATAGTAGTAATGTCTACTCTACATCTGAATGAGCGTAATTTGGATAGGTACTAACTTTACAATCACCTCACCTCATCCCTTTTCCTTGAAGCTTATTGTACGTTGAACAGTGTCACTATTTGTGGGGATTGCCATTTGCTTTATAGGTTCATAGCTATATATTAGGCTAAAGTTTACTGGGACTTTTGCAAGTCTAGCCATGCAACCTAATGTCTTCCATGAGTTATTGTGCTTTAGAGGTTAATTTAATGGGAGTATATGTTAGCTAAGACATGGTTTATCTACTGCCTCTGCCCATCCGAGATGTAGATGTGAGACCAGGGATAAATTTCAGGTTTCCCATCCACTGGTCCAGGTTATGCTTAAATAGGGTTATAGAAAGGCTTTTCTTCACATATGTAAAGCATGTTATATAGAAAGGGTATTCTGTATAACACATACATGTCTCTCCAACATGTGCTATTTAGCAAAATTTAAGACCTTGGATCTAATAGTTCTAATGCTGTTCATTTTGCTGGATCCAAAGATGCCTTGTATGCTAGGCATAAATCACTTCTCAACAGGGCTTTGAGATGATCTGTATAGGATATTTTGTTGCACTTTGTATTTTTTTTGTCCTGAACCAATGTGGATCTTCCAGTTGTTGAATGTGCCTGATTAGGTACATACAGATGGGGGCATTATAGTCAATGATGGGTCTGGTGAGGGGTGAATAAAGTAGCACAATGACCTCCCTGGATCTGGATGCCTTGCCCTTACTTATAAGTTGACTGGCATAGAATGGTTTTCTTACTACATTAGACACATGCTGGTTGACAGCCAGGTTACTGTCTATATGTGCATATCAAAAGATAGGCATGATAGCTGTAAGTGCCCGTCTTTCCACACATTCCAAAAGCCACAGATTCTGTCAGAACCATCACTAGCAACAGAACCAGTAATAATGGGTTCCACAAAGGTGGATAAGATATATGGCCTCACTTTAACCCTACAAGGGAACCATGCACATACCTCTCAAAGTCATGATAAAAACAAAGTAAGTGAAACTGCAGCAATTACCCAATCTAGGTTAAGCGGGTGAATGAGCCCATAAATCACTGTCAACTACAAAATGGCATTTGCAAAACAAATGTGACTTAAAGCCTCAGCTAAATATCTTGTAAAGCGTGATTATGTGTCACACGTTCGCAACTCATGGAAATGTGCATGCACATGCTGACTGTGCAAACTGTAGTCCACTCATGGTGCAGAAAGTAAGTCCACAGTCACCAAAAGATGGAGTGGGACCAGAAAGTAAACACAAACACCATGGTTTGCATCTACAGGAGTTTCCTGCTTTTATGCTGTGCCTTTTGGCTAAGTCCATATTTTTTGGTGTAAGTCCACAGTCTGCTGTATGAGTCTTGAATGTATTGCATAAATCTAAGCAACTGAATGATGTGGCATGCTGTGCCTTAAGAATAATCCACCAGTTATAAAAATGCATGTGTAAACAATGATTGTCATGAGAATGACTTTCTGAGGAGTCAAGGTTCCCATCTAGAAAGGGTTATTTCTGGAACTGTCAAGCAAAGCACTGTTGGGGTCCTCAGTGTTATGCAGATGGAAACATCAGTATCAGGTTAAGATAGGATCAGGTGAGGAGGGGAAAGGAAAAAAGGAAAGCATCCATTTGATGAATACTGTAAGATGACTTTTTTATTTATTTATTAAAATTTGATTTATTTATTAAAATTTGATTTATTTACTTATTTGATAACTTCATTAATATACGGGTCAAGAAATCCCTTTTCAGTAATGACTCTGGAACTTTTTAAAGGAGGTTGGTTAAATGTTATCAGGCAGAATACTGCTGTTATTATCTGAGGTAGAGTGTAGAATTTGTTTTGGCAACTCCTTTCATAATGGTACCTCTAACATCAATTTCATTTGTGAACATAAAATATATAATGCAAAATAGTCACTACAATGAAACGACCTACCCTTTTAACTAGAAACTTTAGAAGGAATTCACAAACTAATCCATTATGATTGTAACTGTTGGAGCTAAACTCATGAAAAGATGTATGTTAACAATTAACACTGTGAAAGATAGTACATAGAAAGTGGCGTGTAAGTTGAAGGATGTTTCAGTTATGAATAAAATTTGCATCAAACTCAAAAGAAGTTGCAGCAAGAATAACTCCAAACATTTGTTGTTAGAGAATGTTGACCTAAGAGTGAAAAGAAAGTGTAGGTAAGGCTCTTTCTAACAGATAGTTTAGTAGTCATGTTGTAAACTAGGTTTATATGGATTAAAATACATACAGCTATAAATCATTCTTACAGTGCAGCATTAAAATCTGAAAAAAAAAACTTAATTTAATTTAATTACAAAACACTGTAAAAATGCTTATTATACAACGACCCCCCATTAATATTCCAAAACATGCACGCTGATTGGTAAGCGTGCACGTTGTAAATCAGACTTATACTAATGGAAAAAGGTCTGGTCGCCCAGACTTTTTCCATTAGTATAAGTCTTTTTTTACAGCAACGGAGAACGCAAGAACTCCGTTTCTTTTTAGACACTGTCTCACTATGTTAAATTAGTTTAATATAGAGAGATAGCTTTAAAAAAAGCAACGGAGATCTTCCTTTCTCCGTTGCTTTTTTTAAAGCTGTCTCGCTATGTTAAACTCCTTTAACATAGTGAGACACTTTGTAAAAAGCAACGGAGAGCTTGCTTTCTCCGCTGCTTCCACCCACAGCTCTGATGTACTGCGTAAGTATATGCATGCGCAGTACATCAGAACTGCCATAAAATATCAGACAGCTGTGGAAGGGCAGCAAGGAGGCATTATACAATGCCATTATTTAATAAAAATAAGTATTTTTTTCTTAAATAATGTCATTGCATAATAGCAATAACCCACTTCTGGGTGTGGGCAATGCTGAATTTACCCAAGGTTGTCTTTGTTTGGCCACTCAGGCTTCACCCTCATAACCAAACCACACCAAACTGTTGGTAAATCCAGCATTATCCACACCCAGGCGTGGGTTATTGCTATAGTATCACACAGGATGCTTATAGCATGAATCTAACCCTAGAAAGCATCAGTTGTAGACAATCTGTGGGTATGAAAAAGTGATTAACAAGTAAGACTTTTTGTATCTGAATAGAAAAATGAATGTCTGTCATAATTTGCAAAGGATATATATATGTATATATATATATATATATATATATATATATATATATATATATATATATGTACATACATACACACAAATGTGGGTATGTATGTGTTTATATGTATTATATATCCGAAATGCTGAAATTCGAGTCCATGAAGCCGAAACCATCACAACACCGAAACCCCACAAAGCCAAAATCCAGGGGCGGCTCATGCTATTGGACTGCAGGACTGCAGCCCCCCAGCTGTAAAATCAAATAAAAATTAAAACAAAGAAGAAAATAAAATAAAGAAAATAAATAAACATAAAAAATAGATGCAAGTCCCGAACATCGTGCATGCATACTCGCGCGTTTTCCCGATGTCAGACTGCTGGTGAAGCAGTCCGAAGCATGCGCACAAAATCCAGACTGTCTCACCAGCGTTCTGTATTGACATCTCAACATTTAACTCCAGATATCCCAAAAATCTGTGCAGTTGTAACTGCATAGACTGAAGAGGATCGGACTGCAACATCCGCAGGCTGGTGCTCTAGTGGGAAGGACGTGCTCTCTCTCGTGGGATTCTGCTGCAGGGACCATTAATGTACAGTCATGGACGCTGGTGATGGATTACTTACTTTCGTGGCTGCTGGATTACTTTGAACAATTTTCGTTGGATGCTGGCAATGGATTACTTACATTCATGGCTGGATTTACTTTGAATAATGTTTGTGGATAGATTATTTGAACAGATCGTGGCTGCTTCACTGGCAGGTAGCTACAAGGTGTGTGTGTGTGTGTGTGTGTGTGTGTGTGTGTGTGTGTGTGTGTGTGTGTGTGTGTGTGTGTGTGTGTGTGTGTGTGTGTGTGTTTGCTTATGTACTGCTTTAGTTCTCAGTTGCTTTAAATTTGACCTTCATTATGCTTAATGTTATTCAAGTTTAAACTAAAATTTTCAGATGCATGACTGTTTATCAGAGTGAAAATAAAACTGTGCAATCTCTTCTGTATCTTTATCAAAATACAAAATACCACAAATCATGAATATGTGAATGGTCTTTGTCTAATTGCTATTCTCTTAACTAGGTTTAATAAGCACTACAATTGTATTTTCTGTAAGGCCTTGCAGCAAAAAAAAAAAAAAATGTAGGACTACACAATAGAACTGTTACTCTTTCACGCGTCTAAAGAACTTCAAAATGCATGCAAAAATTTGTATGTGATGCCAAAAAAAAAAATCACTGTATGATAGTATGCAGGTATACTATTGGTGGATTATTATTTTTACAGGATTGTTGTCAAGCACAGGAACCTTGCACTGACTTTTGCTACCAAAATATGTAGCTTGGACTTGGTGTCTCGATTAAGCAGACATGACTTACCAGCTAATTGTGTAAATACATAGATTTGACTGGATGATGTTTTGTAAGTATGCACATTTCCTCAAGACTCGCTAGTTTTAGACTTGAACTCTAAAACAATGACTTAGAGCAGGAAAGGAAATCAGCAACAAGTATACATTCATTCTATATTCCAGCTGTTTTATTGGTTATTATTTGTAACAAGTATACAGTCATTCTATATTCCAGCTGTTTTATTGGTTATTATTTGTAACAAGTATACAGTCATTCTATATTCCAGCTGTTTTATTGGTTATTATTTGTAACAAGTATACATTAATTCTATATTCGAGCTGTTTTATTGGTTATTATTTGTAACAAGTATACATTCATTCTATATTCCAGCTGTTTTATTGGTTATTATTTGTAACAAGTATACATTCATTCTATATTCCAGCTGTTTTATTGGTTATTATTTGTAACAAGTATACATTCATTCTATATTCCAGCTGTTTTATTGGTTATTATTTGTAACAAGTATACATTCATTCGATATTCGAGCTGTTTTATTGGTTATTATTTGTAACAAGTATACATTCATTCGATATTCAAGCTGTTTTATTGGTTATTATTTGTAACAAGTATACATTCATTCGATATTCGAGCTGTTTTAATGGTTATTATTTGTAACAAGTATACATTCATTCGATATTCGAGCTGTTTTAATGGTTATTATTTGTAACAAGTATACATTCATTCGATATTCGAGCTGTTTTAATGATTATTAGTTTAATTATTTAGTGTTAACATTTCAGAAGTATCTTTCTAATTGAGGTACTCAACTTTTATATTAGGAAAGGTGTTGTCAGAATTAGAAACTATCTTAATAAATGTAAATGACTACAGTTTTGCACTCTATAAAGGTAATTCTGTTGAAGACTTAATATCTCAGATTTGAAATGTTAGTGTTAGAATAATGAAAATGTATCCTACTAGTTTTGTCATTCTTACAAACTGAAACCAATCATGTTCTGGGTGACTATCTTAATAAATGCAACTGAATATCTGCACCTTTGCACTCTGTGTTAATGACTTAATATTTTGGATTTGAAATGTTAATGATATAATAAAGAAAATGTACTTTACTAGTTCTGTCATTCTTACAAATGGAAATCAGCCACATTCCTAACACCAATTGCCTAAATATTAAGGATGGTCAAGGCCGTATCAAGAACATTTCTGACACAGGTTGGGTTATTAAAAAATTCCTTTAACATTGAAAGTCTGAGAGTTTTTGTATTTGGTAAATCATTTTAACCATAATTAACCCAGTCTATGCCTAGAAAATTAACATCACATTATCCGTTCATATTTGAGCAGAATGGTTTCAAAAATAACTGAAGCTTTGATTTCTGCTGTACCCCATATGAAAGACTGACATTCCTCTGTGGACAGTGGTAAGGTGGCACAGGGTGTGTGGCATTAATTCCCATGAAGGTAGTGAGTAAGCTAATCTACATGTGCAGACCTGAGAATGATACTGAAAAGACCCAATGGTTCAACAGGTCATTTGAGTCTGGAGGACTTATCTCCTTCCTCAGAAAGTCTTTGGCATATATGGTAGCAACAGTAGTGATATGCACTCAGGAAAACTGTGACTATTACAGGGGATCAGAACTGTATATGATAGGCTGGCATTGTTGCAAGCAGCTGCTAGTAATGATCATGTGAGGTATGATGCATATGACATTTTTTTCCATTTTCCCCTTAGTATTACTGCATGCAATGTGGTGTCATGTATCACAGAGAAGACTGATTCAACACAGTAACTGGTAACAACAATGCTGGTACAATATTGTTCTATAAGCTGTGTGAAAACACTACAAGACTGGAGTAAACTACTTGACCAAGTGAACTGTAACTGGGTGACACTGAATAGCTCAATGTGGCACCAAGATCACATGAACAACTTAATGTGATTTCAAAATTAAGTGAGGACCATTGTGGGTAGAGCTTAGCTTAAGAGTTTTAGAAGGTGCAAGCTTGAAGTATGTGCGTGTAAATGCCCCAGTTGCATTGAAATCTGTATGGCTTGAACCCTGAACCTTAAGTGCAGGTAACAATAGCCTGAATTTCCTACCCACCACCATTTGTGAAATCTTGTAGATTTTTCCCTCATATTTTGTTCTGTTCTGTTCCTGAGAACATCTGTGGTTTCTGATATTTCATGGTGCAGTGGTAGCATTGTTGCCTCACAGCTGCAGGTTCTCAGGTTTGACTGTTAGCTACTGTGCCTTCTATGTGAAGTGTGCATGTCCTCTCTGTGTTTGTGTGGGTTTGCTTTGATGGTGTAGTGGTAGCATTGTTGCCTCACAACTAGAGGTTTTCTGTTTTGATTCTTGGCTGGGGTGCCTTCTGTGTAGAGTCTGCATCTCCTCCCTGTGTTTATGTGGGTTTGCTCTGGTGTCCTCCCATGTTACAAAGACATGTGTCTGCAGTATTTCTCCCTGGGCCTATGCTGAAATTAGTTTTTTGTTCTGTCAGACTTTCCTGGTTAACAAATGTTAAATAAATAAAATTGACAGGCATTTGAATTTCAGACTTTTCATATTCTTCAGAAAGTACATCATAACACAAAACCTTTTATTCTACTAATTTTCTAACTTTATAAGATGAATATTTGAAATTTGTCCCTATTTTTGGGACTGTATTCCCCCATTACTGGCTTTGTCCAGGTTTTTTTGTGCTAAGGTTGAGAGCTATGGCAAGAACTGAATTCACTGAATATGTTTAAGGGCTGTATTCCCCCATTACTGGGTTTGTCCAGGTGTTTTCTGCTAAGAGGTTTACAGCTATGGTGAGAACTGAATTCACTAAATGATAGCCATTTAAGTTTCAGTCTTCCTCTCTTTCACCAAGCAGCTGATTTGGCATAGTGGTATGTTGCTCTGCCTGTTTTGCACAGGGACCTGGGTTCAAAACTAGGCAGTAAAATGCATGGTGGTAACACAGCATTTTATTCTACCAACATTACAAGATTATATAAGTGATGTTTGTGTCCCTGTTTTTTGGGCTTTTGTCCCCCCCAATAAATTTTGTTTTTTTCCAGATATTTTGTGCTGCAAAATTGAGATACAGTTGAGTATTGAGTAGATTTTACAAAGAGCTGAGAGTTGCAGGGGAAGAGAAGTTTAGTGCTGCTTATGCTGACTCAGCTAGCATTGTTAATAGCACAACAGGTTGTGTACTTGCTTTTGACGCAGAAGGCTGTGGGTTCTACTCCCACAAGGGGTGGGTGCTGCCATTCTGAGAATGTCCTCTTTGGCAAAGATACTAACTAGCAGCAACCTCTACATTAGTTACAGATCTCTTTAATGTGGAATTATTTAGATGACTTACTTCTGCAGAGATTGTGCATATTTACTGATACTGGTGTATTGTATAAGTTTGAGTAGACTTTTTTATGATGGAAATGTTCTCAATTGGGCAGTATTGTCATTATTGGTGCATGCATTTTGTTTAATTGTTTACTGGAAAAATGTTCAAAACAATACATTTAAAACACCCTCTAACAACTATACTGTATTATACAAGGAATATAATTTAATACAATCAGGAAGGTGTATCACACAACACATGTATGTTTTGTGTGCAAGGGGTCTATCATTTGAAAACAGCCCAAAGTTAATCTTTATACTAACCAAATGTATTTTTTTTGAATGTGTGTTTCACTGCTGTTTCAATGAATGTGAGTTTCAAGGGCAGAATTTTAATGCTGAGTCTATTTTCATTGTGAGACTGCATTGCTTTATTTAGCAGATGTTTTAGTGTTTGTGCTGTAAAATACAAACTAAAACTTTCAAGTAAAATCCAAATCATCGTAGAAGTAAAGTAGTATGCACACTGCAGTGTTTATGGTAAATGGGGCGAAATAGCCAAGTAATGGGACATTGGAATGGCTGCAGGGGGTGGCTCCATTCGACCATGATTTTGTGAGGGGGAAGGATGGCAAACTCAGACAGCCCCGGCTCAGCTAAACTATACCTCTCAACTTTCCAGATTTTTACAGAATGAATAGATTTTTGCTTCTTTTTGGTTTGTTCCTCATGAAATTTGTGGTTTTCTGGGAAATCATTTAGGAATTAAGTCACTAAATAATGGCAAACATTGAGTTTCAGACTTCTTAACCTTCAGAAAAATGCACGCTAAAGCAAGACCTGTTCTATCAACTGTTTATACAAGAGCAATTTATAGAAGAGCAATTTTTAGCACTGTTTGTATGTTACCCCAATATATTTGGCCTTGTCCAGATTTCCTGCGTTAACAGGTTGAGTGGTATTGCAAATTGCTTTATAGAATTGGGCATATCCAAACCTCTCAAATGTCCCTGATTTTAGCTCATAATATTGCTCTCCCTCTAATCCCTCTGCAAAATGTCAATTGTGGAAGAAAACATGGAGTGTTTGCAATTAATAAATAACTGTAATAATCAGAGTTATATATTACTTTTATTTCAGAAATACATGTATATTCATTTATTTTGTCAGCTGCTCAAGCTAGCAGTGCTAATATTAAAAAGTGTCCCTTTTTTGACAGGTTCCCAGCTGTATTGTGTGGCTATTTTATATTTTTGCATCACATTTTTGGTCCATTTTTCATAAAATTGTGGTTTTCTGGCAAATTAGTGACAAATCATTAAAGATTGAAGTTAGAAAATAATGACAGACATTTGAGTTTCAGATTTCATACCATTCAGAAAATTCATACTAATGCAAGACCTACTATTCTATTAGAACATTTATAAGAACAATATTTAAATATTGTCCTTAATTTTGGGCCTGACTTTGTCCAGATTTCTTGCTTTGAGGTTGAGAGGTATGACAAATGTGTCAGGGCCATTGCAGTTAGCCAGAGACATTTCAAGTTGTGACATACTTGTTGCATCCCCCCCCCCACCCCATGTAGTGACTGTGGATGTGTCCAAGCAAGGCAAGGAGCAGTTATGCAGTGTAAATGTGCAGAGTATACCCCCATCCAAGGTAGACACAAGTTCTACAGTGGCTTTTCATTTATCTTGCTTGATTTTGCAGAATGTTCTGATTTTCTGTCATATTTTTATTCTGTTGATTATGCTTCATATTATTCATAAAGTGCCCGTTGCTCTGTGTTTAAGTAGCAATGATTTCATGACCATCAGGTAAGCTTGTCTGAGATTGTAAGATGCAAGTAAGCTTACTGTTAAAGAATTACCAACATTGAAAGCCTTTTTGTTGTTGCCATGCAGAAAATACTTACATAACTAGATAACGTATAAGCCTTGGGTATTGAAATGCATATGACAGTATTTATAATAAAGGACAGGATTACAGTATTTTAAGAAGCTCATTACCTTTGTTGGAGCCTTGCCATCATCTTTGCAGGCTTTACCCATAAACTACACAGAATGTCAATCTATCACGTGTGGGCCATAACCTGTGCAGTAATCCTTTAAGCAATTTATTTTGAGCTTGTTTCTTGTTCGTTGTTAATTTGTTACTTTGATCATGTTTTCCCAATGAAACAGATAGTTGTCAGGCAGCAGGTCTTTTTTGGATAAGAAATATTTTTACAAGTGGGGGGTATCATTGCTACTTTCAGCATGTTACTTGGTACTTTTTATAAAGTTGAATATAAATTATAATTAGAACTGCAGTGCAAGGTGAAGTGGTTTGAGATGAGTGCTGCTTGTTTGTCTTGTACTTGATTTTGACTGGCAATCCAGTAATGTATTTAAAAAGTAATTTATTTGTCATGCCTCACAACCTTTTTGTTTCCATCTAGATATTAAGTAAGCTGTCATGAGGCCAATGCATTGGAATATTTTTTTTCTTCTACACTTTGTTTTGTCTTGATTGGACTCTCATAATGATGGTTTGGCAACCAGGGCAACGTATTTAATTAAAGTTTCAGTTTTTGTGGTTTTGAGCATAGCCCCTCACCTTTCTAGCTGGGCACACCCCTTTTCATTAGCCCCACCCATTCAGCTGTCTCCTGCTGCCCCCCCTTTGATTTGAAGTCACCAGCCGCCACTGCCAAAATCACAAACCCGAACACACAGGATACATTACACCAGACACAAACCATGACACCTACACCACAAAAAACATAAACACAACAAAACACCACACATGCATATACCTACACTAAACAAAAGCAGGGGGGCAAGCCCCCTGCACCCCTCACATGGGAGTCTGTACCCCCACACCCCCCTACATAGATATACTAACTTTGAGATCACACAAACAGAGAGAAAAAAACTCACACACACATATTCTACAGTCCCTCAAACAAGCGTGCACATGCACACACACACACACACACACACACACACACACACACACACACACACACACACGCACACACACACACACACACACACACACACACACACACACACACACACACACACACACACACACACACACATATACACACACAAGTTACAAAAACACTCACTCACCTGAAAGTCTGAACACAAACATCCCAAGCAAACACTTCCCATAACTTAGCATCACTGCATAAGCGTGGCTTCAACATATTTGCATTCGCGCTTATGCACTTTTGTTATTCTAAAGTTTCGGCTTCATGGACTCGAAATGCTGAAATTCAAGACTTCAGCATTTTGGGTATATCAAGTGAAACTATATATATATATATATATATATATATATATATATATAGAGCACATTACATCAGCTCCAATCAGTTTGAGTGAAGAGCTTTGATGAACACAATTTCAAGTCTTTTAAGAACAGAGTAAAACAGTGGGATAAGCTAAAGCCTTGCTTATCATCTTGCACCTGTACTCTGCCTTAAGCATGTCAGATATTCTACTGCACCTTGTCAAAATCCCATGATGACTTATGCATATTAGAAAGAGTGTGCATTAGAGACTCTAGATGCATGGTTAGGACACAATAATGCAAGTAGCCAGTGGCTTACATCCTTCTGATCCATTGTTTGAACTGAAATACTGGCGTCACATCATGCCATTAAAATGCCTTGAAGCATTTCCTGTTTGGCAGCAAATCCAGATACAGTGGCTGCTGCAATACGTAAATGAAAACTCTCTGTCTTTTTACTGTGGTTTCTCTTTGGCATATTATTCTTCAGCTGCAGTTTGTTTTTCACTGATTGTCAAGAGTGTCCTTGCATGTTTAGTTAACAAGGATGTCCACAAAGTGATAAAATGCATTTCCTCCTTCCTTATACAAGCAGCTGGCTTTACATTGTGTTGTACAGGTATCTGCAGTGATATGGTGGGCACTAAAAGTGTTCTATGATAGATTAGCAGCCATTTTATATTCAGTGTAGCTGTTGCCAAAGAAAAACAACAAAACAGAAGTTTAGCACATAAAAAGTGATCAAGGCTTAGCATATTACTTCAATTTACATTTACATTATTTGTACCATTTATGTATTGCTTAGCCTCAGATATGGTGCAGGAAAATGGAGCCACATGAATGGCATTGAATTATGAGACAGCTGTTCCTTACATTACCACATTATGTTTTTCATGAATATTTCACTATGTGTATATATTAAAATTAGACAAATTTATGCATGCTAATTAAGAATAAATGAGCCTGGTTCTGTGGTGTAGAAAAATATAGTTTTAAGCCCTGATTGCACCCCAGATGGCTGGAGATCAGTTAACTGCTTAAGCACTTAATGGAGATTAAAATGGGAAGCTGGGAAAGAGTGCCCATCTTGTGAGAGGGATCTGGCCCACTGCAGTGCCAACAATGAGGTACGCTGCATGCAGCATATGCACTAGTTGCCAAATTGTAGTCATACTGTAACCTTCATAGCATGTGAACAGGAATGTGCCCGCCCACAAAGAATGCTTTACAGGTCCTCACATTAGCAAGTGTATATATCAGGAATAAACGTAGTGGTTAAGACCATAGCATGAACTCCTCCTGATGGCTGCCTAGATGACAGAAATTACAATTAATTCTCACCTCGGAAAGGAATGAATGGTTCAACTGATTCCACTTCATTTTTAGCCGGGAGGCAGCAAAGGATAGCAAAGCAGCTAGAAAAAAACATTTAAAACATATGCTGCATATGAATGATGAAGTATACCCTTTTCTAAACCAACAGTTAGAAAATAGCAGCTGCAACAATTGTTCTCCCTAAAGTCAGTTCATTTTTTGAATTAGAAAGAGAAATCCTATGAATATTGGCTTTCATTTGACTGAAAAGTCTGACATGAACCATATGGCTCACACGTTTGTACTTAATCATCTCAAAATTACAATAACAAAGTGATAAAACAGACAACATACAATAAGGCTATAGTAGTACAATGTAAAAACAAAAGTAAGATACATATTTCCGGCAATTCCGTTAGTTTATACTGTGTCTTACTTAGGCAAACTGGGTCTTAATGTATGTATTTTGCCAGACTTTCAGTGGTATACCACTGCAGAAAGGTCTGTTTAAGAAATGGTTCAGTTATTATGTCATTTTCTTTTGACAGAAGAGTAGACTAGTCAAAACCACAAATCAATAGGAAGGCAAGTGACATTTCAGTAAAAAATTATGTGGTTCGCTAATCATATAGTTACTGACATTTTGCATATGTCAAGACCAGAATAATATGAGGGCATCTTAAAAAAAAAAAAAAAAAAAAAAAAAACGTGCAAAGTGGCTTTCTGGTAGCTAACAGGAGAGCAGCTGTGGATTACAAAAGAATTTAACCAAGTAGTGTCATTTTTCATTTTTCTAGCTTTTCAGATTTATGTTTTTTTTTTTTTTTCAAATGTAATATACTACCAAAAGGGTAACAATATAGTGGTGGAGAAATAGAAGAGTAAAAGAGTCCAGTAGTTATATATATGTACAAAGTCATCATGGAAATTACTTCAAATATTTAACAGCTAGAAAGTCAAGAAAATGAGAATAAGCCATGTCCTTAAGTTTAAGAAATTGCATTACGTATGTTTTCTACTTCTGTGCTATGGAATCACTGGTCTAAAATTTAAAGCTAAGATATATATTTAGCAAAACAATTTGCGGTGGTGGTGCTGCGGTAGCATTGTTGCCTCACAGTAAGATGTTGTCCTGTTCGATTCTCAGCTAGAGCGTCTTCTGTGTGGAGACATGTGTGAATGGGCGTACCTTCGTTGAAGGTTGTGCATCAGGGCCAGCAACTCAGCATGTAAAAATCTACTGCCAATCATTAGCGAACCGGAGTTCTGCTGTGGCGACCCTTAACCGGGAAAAAACGAAAGACACAACAACATATATATTTAGCAAAACAGAACTATTCTAGAACAATTCCTAAAGAAGAAATTGTTCTTTAAGCAGGATATGGAGATCCAAGGCCAGATTTGAAAAGTTTTGCTCTCAGTGTAATTCTGCTCTGATACAAAATGTCTTGCCCACAGTGTGAGAGACTTACAACAGTGTAAGGCCTCTCTGTCAAAGGAACTACTCTCAGCCAGCAATCAGTATAAGTGGTCACTTACACTGAGGGCAAGGCTTTTAGAATTAGTAACTTAGTATGCTAGAAGGAATATATTTCCATTTCATTTTCTTCATTACTACTAACAAATGTTATTAATAATGCATTCTGGTTTATTCCAGGACTGTGAATTTCATAGAGAGATTAAAAACAGTTTCTAGTGATTGTGAAGATTGGGTGAGGATAGATGAAGGCTGCCAGCCTAGCCAGATAGAATTTTGGAGATAATTCTGTCATCTGTAAATATTAATGTAAACCACAGGCTTGTTGTCTTAAATGGTAAAAATAGTGTTACATGTGGAACTGAAAAAAATGTAACCACAGCACACTCTACTGACCAAGTAAAGCATTGTGTGACCCTTTGATGTTAAAACTTGGAGCCAGTAAGTCTAGAGTGAGGCATCCTGCCTATTGTTTTAAGGCCAGACTTAATGGCCAGAATTTGCATACATAAATGTTCTTTATTGCTCTGGTTTCTGTCAGGAGGTGAAGAATGTAAATGTAGTTTCTGTTAGCCTGGGAACCCAGGGAAGTGTGAAGAATGATATAATGTGAACCAGGAATGTGATTTTAAAAACAGAGAGAATCAGAGAGCATTAAGCATTTTTGTCTTGACCATCCAACTCACCAGCACTGTCTTGCTCTATATGTAAGTTTATCTTAGACTTGTATTTTCTTTTAGAAATAGATAGAAATTAGAAAGATTAGACTAAGTGTTTTTCTGTGATGTCAGAACTGTACTACTGAATTATTTTAAGTATTTCTCTGAGATCTCTGAACTCTTGACTAGCACTGTGTAGTAAAAAGTATTGTCTTGTGTTTTGATTATTTATTATTAAATATTTTTAAACCCTTTCAACTGTGGCTGTTTTTGTAGAGATAATTTAAGCTCTTTAGAGTACTTGCATGCCTTTGGTAAAATTGTACAAAGCCACTTCAATAGCTTTATCCCTGGGCTATACTACCAATTGGATAATAATATTGCACAGTAATAATTGGACACCCTTTTAAGGGCCTTTGAGTAGCTGATAATATTAGTGGATGGAGGCAGCTGGTACTACCATATAGTCCAGGAAAAAGGGGCACAGCTGGAGAACCTGTGCCAGCCTTCCCCAGGAGTGTCTGTGTGGTTGTATATATTCTTCTCAAAATGTGTGTGTGTGTGTGTGTGTGTGTGTGTGTGTGTGTGTGTGTGTGTGTGTGTGTGTGTGTGTGTGTGTGTGTGTGTGTGTGTGTGTGTGTGTGTGTGTGTGTGTGTGTGTCAGCTACTTGGGCAGGGACACGAAGCACTGGTTGGACAGAGAGGGCACTGGAGGTTTTAGCTTGCCCACTAGGCTGAGGCTGAGATCTGGACCCTATAGCTGTGCCAGTGAGGAGTCTTACTGGAGGTTTTATCTTGCCCACTAGGCTGAGATCTGGACCCTATAGCTGTGCCAGTGGAGAGTCTTATTGGGGACCTGGAGAGCAAGGGAGCAACCAGCTCCAGACTGACTGTGATCTATGTGTGCTCATAAGGGAAATTGCACTTTACTGTGTGTATTTGTTATCCTTTCTTCCTATAGGAGATGCCCTTCACTGGTGTTAGTGGAGAGGATTGAGGGTCCTTGATTGCTGGGCCAGGGCATGGGCATCACAGGAACGTTATTCATTTTGGCCATAAATCATTTGATAACTAGGTGAATAGAGTAATAAAGGCCAAAAGGAAAAATATTTTTCCTGCCACCAAGTACTGGTTACAAAACAAAACTAGAGTATTACTTGACTTTATCTAAAAAATCTATTTTTTTCAGACTCTGACAGGTTAATATCTAATTCCAAATTCCAAAACAATTTTCAATAGTCCTAATATTACACTGGATTAATGTCAAATTCCAAATGCCAAAGCAAATTGCAATAGTTACTATGTTGTACTGCGTTCTGAATCATCTCCAGAATGGTTGCAACTCAGTATCTTTCTGCAGGTGTTAATTATTTTGTAGTTTGTTCAGTAGTTTGACTTCCAATTGTACCTATTGGAATTGTCTAGGATCTTTTTCCTTTTATTTAATTATTGCATGGCTTTATGAAATCTAATTTCAGTGGGTAGATTACCAGAATAAGTTTTCAGGATAAATGTTGCATACTTTTTGTAGATCAGTGTACATAGTGAACCTAGTCAGGCACCGTAGCTAGACAGCACATTCATATCAGTTACTGAGCACATGCAAGATCAGTGCCATTTTGTGTAGTCAGTCAATGTGAATATAAGCTTGAATGGAGATGCACGTATGTGTCAGAAGTAACAAGTCAGTCAGTAAGCATATGAAGTACGAAGTTTATATACAAGTTGCAACGCCTGATGTGTGCATGTATAATAAACAACTTAAATATATACCCAGCCTCAGTATCTCATTTGAATACATGAGGCATGCAACACTTTGGTATTCCTGCAAAATTCTTAATGAAGTGTGGGAGGATAATAAAAACAACAATGACTTACAGAAAGTTAAACAAATACAATTTTAAGTTGCCACTTCTATTGTATAAACTCACAAGTAGAGCTTCAATTTCTTCACATAATTTTAGGCTTTTCTGTGTCTCACAAGGTATTTGGATTTGTCTTGTTGTTATATACTGAGCTTTGTGTATGAACATTTAATTTGCATTGAATAACTTGTATTCTACCTGATTCTTCTTTCACATACCCGTAGAATGTGTGACATTTTATGTGAAGATGCTAACAGTTGATGAGATTGAGATTCTTTGCAATCTGTACGCTTTAACCTCACACTGTGGGTTGTCATATTTCTGCCTAAGAATTTAAGTCAGTATTTATTACACTACAAGTATTCTACATTTCTTTGTACAGAACCCCACAGCTCAACAAAATAGGCAAAAGTATATAACTCTTTGAATGTATAACTATTTTCTACAAAACATTTGGTCTTTTATCACCTGGTAACAAAATATTTCTCTACAGATGTTCAATAAAACTTGACCGCAAGCCATACAAACATCCAAGTGAACAAAATACAGATTGATTAAAAAAAAAAAACAATATCTAAGATCATATCTACTGGTTATAAGTAAGGATGTGTACTATCATCCTGAAAAGGTCTAAAAGGATCCAGGGACTCAACAAATTCAATTTATTTCAAAACTTGTTTCATAGTTAGTTTTTGTCTGTTAAAAACTAAGTTGCTGAGGCTCACTCACACAGATGACAGTCTCACACACACACACACACACACACACACACACACACACACACACACACACACACACACACACACACACATACACACACACACAAAATTGTCGCACTTATACTACCATGTCCTGAGAAACCGAATACAAAAAGAAAGACCAAAAATAGACGAGAAGCGGGAGCATCTCCTTTAAACTAATACCTTGAACACCCCACACTGCCTAAACCTATGCCAGAGAAAATGGAATATTTGGAAAAACAGCAATAAAAATGTTTATATTTAGTATGTTGTAAAGTGTGTGCCATTTTATGCTTTTTTCCCTTTATTCCAGAAAATGCTTAGCTCTGGATGTTAGGTCCATATTAGATCCCCTGTTATTTAACATATTTATAAATAGTATGCATACTGGTGCTGGGCAAGCAAGGATCATCCAATATGCAGATGACTCTGTTCTAATTTGTTGTGCACAAAATACCCCCACAAATAGAAATAATCACTCGAGGCATTCTCTTCCAATGAAGCCTGTATAGACAAGTCATGCTTATTACTTAAGCCCCCAAACAAGTTAATCCTATTTACCCCATCTGCTTTTCTAGCAGATGAAAACTGATCAAGACTAAATCCTCAAACAACACTAATACAGAATTGGTAGCCCATATCAAACTACATAGGGTCACTGCTGATGAACACCTAATTTTCAATTGGTGTATTTGTACTGTAATCCAAACAAATGTTGAAACTATGTCTCCTCAACAAAACTGAACATATCTGACAGAACAGTCATTTAACTACTGTTTCTACCTGTTCTATACTACTGATTTTATCACATAAAATTCCTGTTCTACACTACTGATTTTATCACATAAAATGCTTTCTCACAACTGCTTATTCATTCTGCTTTCACATCCACCATCTCTAATTTTCTCACTTCGGAGGTCCCTTTTTCATTCCTTTTTTGTGCTGATAATTCATGTAGTTCCTTACTGCATTCCCCATCATTAATCTGTGATTGTGTATCATTATCATCATCATAGACTCATTTATTTATATTTTTCTCATTCTAAAGTTCAGCTGGATTTCCTCTAACTGTTCACTCTTGATTTGACAATTGATTCTAATTCATCAACAATTGTAACAAATACACAGTGTAATCTTGTCTTAATCCTGCTATTGCTACTGTCCATTCTCTCTGATAAGTATTACAATACTGTTCTAAAATACATTGTTTCCAATTACCATAACACAGTGCTTGCTGTTCTAGGTCTCCCTTAAAGCAATCATATTTGACTCTTTCACAACCCTTTTTATTTTTAAATGTAATATTTATAATTCCCATTGTTATTATTTCTTTCCTGTCTGCAAAATTTCTTTAAGTTAAAATGGTGTTATCATTCAATTCTGTTCTACTAAGACTAAGACTAGTACAATACTGCATTTAATATTTAAATTATTGTAGTCCTTAGAATTACTACTAATAACCTGTAGTCACTGTAAATAGTTTCATTTTGCTACCAACTTTCTAATGATTCTCTTTCACTATTGTTCATTCCATTTTTTTCACTTTTTTAGCATATTGAATATTCACGACCGTACTCTTGATATCATTCCTTAAATATAGTATGAAATTATTTTTGTATCCTATCAATTCCCATAAAATTATTTGATTTCATTTTTGCACTAGCCAAGTCACTTCCCATTGTTTCTAAGCTGTCCTTACAAATATTGTGCATGCCAACAGCATTTCTCCCGGCTTCTTTAAACTGATGGAAGTAGTCACACAGAGATGCTGAAGGTAAATTGTTTACAAAACATAACTTTTTTTCTGAAATATAACACTGTCATGGTGAAGGGACTTAATACTGATATTACTGGAGTATGTTTATATTACTGTCTTTTTGTATTTTTAGGTAAACAATAATTCTACTTTGGGTGTTTTTTTTATTTTTATTTTTTTATTATGGCTTATTCTTAATTGAATTGCTATTCTGATTAGAGTGAAGTGTTTTAAATTGTGGTGGATAATTAAAGTGAGGGTCATACTCCAAGATCTTGTTAAGGAAATTAAAGACAATTCAGCTTTAATTCCAGCAGCAATTCATGTGGATCAGCAATATGATGGTAATATTCCAGCTATTACGTGGATGGTTTTGTGTTGTAGTTTATATAAATATGGGAAAGGCTGACAATAAATTGTTAACAACAGTACCTATCTTTATTTTTACAAATATAATGCCATCATTCTGAAGGTAATGAATACAGATATTAGATGAGAGGTCTACTAAAATTTCTCACATGCTAGGAGCTTGTGATGTACTTGCTTACCATGACTGCCTCTAAACAGCAAGTCCACTAATTCACACTAACCTGATCCTACTTATTTAACCAGCCCTCTCTTAACAGCCCCATGAGAGCCTTAACTGTAACCATAAAACTCTCACCAGTTCCCAACCCCAACTGTAGAGCTCTACTCCCATTCCCTAACTCTAAACTCCCTACCACTCCCTAAACCTAAAGCTCCACTACCCTCTCCCTAAAACTAAAGTCTTTGGTTACTCCCTAAACTTAAACGTCTCCTCCACTTCCCTAAATCCAAACTCCCTGATACCTTCACTTCCTAAACATAAAAGTTCAGTCCCCTTCCATAGCTATAAACTCCCCTCCTGCTCCCTAAACTTACAGTCCCCAATCCGTCCCCAACACTAACCTTCCCTCCCACTTCCTAACCCTAAAATTCCCCCAAACCTAAATCCCCCCATGGATCAAACCTACATTCCCACCTACTCCTACTCCTTCCCTGCAGCTCTCATACTTGCTTTGCTTAAACTAGGCTACTGTGTTCAGGCAAAGTGCAGCAGCTTCATTTTCTCTGCATGGCTGCCACAACCTAACCTAATGTTTAGTCAAGTTCAAGTATGAGTGGCAGCCCATGCAGGTTACAAGATGTCTGAACCCCTGACTTCAAGACAGTGGTCTTTAACTACCCGAGACCTGGGCACTTGTAGTATATTCATTTAGGGCTACTCAATATGATTTCTGTAGTCTATTTTTACATGAAAATGTTTCTGTTTCTTTAAATAAAATATTGGCCTAAATTGCTTTACTGTTCTAATTAAAGTGAGGTATTTGACAATGGGTTGGGTGAGGTATTGGTTTAACCAAACATTGTTTGATGAGCTGTCAAGATGTGGTATTTAAATAAAAGCTATGACCTTAAAGCAATATGTGTAGGAGGGGGTATTCATGTCATGGAATGTCCTGATGAGGAATCTTTGAGGGCATCCCAGCTATTGCAAGTGCCTAGCTATGTACATGCCAAGGGGACATTGTACTCGATGGGTCTGATAACAGCTGACTAGAGTGGTACTATTACTTCCTTGGACCTGTCTGCCATACCCTTGCTTATGAATTGGGTGAAATAGAATGATTTTCTTACTATCTTGATTACATGTTGGTCGAATGCCAGATTACTGTCTACATATGTTCCCAGGTCCCTAATTATTGGGGCAAATCTTAAGGGTGTTTTATTGATAAAGTATTTAACTTGAGTGGATGATTTCCCAAAGAGTACTATAATGCATTTCTATGCACTGAGTTTTAATCCATGGCTTTTGCACCAGTCATTTGTTTGCGTTAAACCCTCTTGTAGAATGCAGGTGCTGTAGTGGAACCTGTGCTCTCTCCCAGTTTAACATCATCTGTGATCTTGGTGAGCCAGAGGCATTTGGCATTAAACTTGACTTCTGAGAAGTAGATGTCAAACAGTAGTGAGCCCAACACAGAGTTCTGGGGTACTCCACTGGTGACTGGTCTCTTGGTGGAGGTGGTCTCATGGATCCTGACTTTTTGGGTCTTGTCTGTGAGCCAGCTGGCAATTCAGTGAGTTATGTAGGGTATTTTGCCTAGTTCTGAGAGTTTGCCCACAATATCTGAGTTTGGTATTGTAATGAAAGTCTTGACCTACTGCCATATGTGCCACTTTCCCCTTATCCATGGTGACTCTCTTGAAGAAGTCTACCAGGTTAAGTAGGTAAGACCTTCCCTTAACAAGGCCAAACTGGGAAGGGTCCAGTGTCTGTAGGTTGCCAATGTCCTTGTTGATCATTTCCATGATAATTCATTATATGACCTTGCAAATTAGATTTGTCAGACTGATGGGTCTGCAGTTCCTCAGCTCAGTTGTTGGTTCCCCCTTATGAAGAGGGATGACCTCTGGGGCCATCCATTCACCTAGTGTGTAACCTGTTTTGAGACTGTAGATGAAAAGTATCTCAAGTGGTCATGCAAAGTCATGCTCAGGCTATTTAGGAGGCAACTGGGGATATTGCTGGAGGCCCATTAAAGCAGTGTTTTTGACTTTAGTGAGCACCTCCATGACCTGCTCCCTGATGATACTTGGGGGGATATGCTAGAAGGAATTTCACAGGGGGTAGTGGGGGGGGTGAAGTTAGAGCTAACTCTATCAGCCAGTAGACTTGCTATGTAACCCTAGTCACTGAAAGTTGTGTCATTTACCACCAGTTCTGCTCACTGTTGAGTATTACTTGTAAGGTTCTTGACATACCTGAAGAAGGCCTTGTGATTGTCCTTAAACTGGGAGACTATCTTGACCTTTATTAGATCTCTTAGTTTATTTACTTGAACTAGAGTGCTGTTGTCTCAATGAGAGCTGTTGTTAAATAAAAACAAAGATAACAACACAGGAGGCTCAGATGCAAAAATTTACTAGTGTACACCAGGAGGCAAAAAACCATACAAGTACAGAGTTTTGTCTGACATGATGCAGGAAGTACAGAATATTTTATAGTGTTTACATTCAGGTTTTGCCCACCTTACTGACGTGATTAGTCACAGGGCATCTACATCACTTTTACTAACAGTATTCTATTCATAAAGATTGCTGATGTTATATTTTTTAAAAAAGCTTTCCCTTGGGAATAATATAGCCTTGCAAAGCACCTGGTCAGTTATAATGTCTTTCTGTAAATGTTACTCCTTCAAGGTTTCAGGCCTGCTCAAATACAATAGTTGGTTCAGTCTTGTAATACACTTCTTTGTTCTTCTTGCAACATTTTCTCAACAGCTGTGTCTTATCTTGGTAACATTTACAAGGCCAATTGTCCCAGAGGAAGGAAAAGAAGATTTTCAATGCTTTATACATTTAATTTCCTGACCCAGCAGATAATCATTAGTGAAAAACATAAGCTTGCTGAGCTGGCTACTGCCAGGGTCAGAGTTCAAATACACTGCAGTTCCAAAGCTTCAAGCAATTACATGTAAAATCATTCTTATTGCCATATTATTAATAGAATAAAATGCATTATATACTATTTGCTTTTTAACTAGCACTTTATATATGTTCAAATACATATTTTTCTAACATTTTCCTCCCTTTTAATACTTTTATTCTATTTTGAAATATAAACAATGTCATTTTGTCCCCTAGCCTTCTCCTTTAAGGACTTTCAACCAGGTAAGTCATTTAGTTTATACTTCGGAAAGAATTTCATCTGAAATTAATTTTTTTAACTCAATGTCTTGGTACAAAGTTTCAGTTACAGATATATTAATAAAATCTTTGATCAATCTTTTCATGCTGGGAATCCCACAACAGACACATGCTCCTAATAGGAGCAGACCCACACAAATAGCAATCAAGATGTTCATTAGGATAGAACCCCACCCACCAAACAGACTCTGGAAAAAGTTTGTTAGTGGGTTTGGGCCTGGTTCAGTCATGGCCGATACCTGCTGTATTACCTCTAGGTGGTCATTAATTTCATGTCGATTGTCTGGTATAAACGCACAGCATTCTTCTTTGATAAGCGCGCACGTACCACCTCTCACCGCTAGGGTGAAGTCAACAGCCATTCGATTTTGTAGCACAACAGTATTCATTGCATTCAGTTCATCAGTCACTACGAGAGCAGAAAAAGTTGCATTACTCATTACTTCGAGAAGTTTTGACAGCTTTCTCAACTCCCAGATCGATTTGACTGCTCCATATGCTGGAAGCATTCCAGCCCAGGATATTACACTGTCACTCAAGTCCATATGAGTCAATTTTTTTTGTTTTTTACGGAATGATGGTCTTTTCAACCAGCTTCGATTTGTCCCACTGGATTTACAGGTTTTTCGATTGGACCTTCAGGTTTCCGGGCTACATCTCTCACATTTCGTATCTTACCTAGAGGTAATTCTGCAGTATGTCTTATGGCCGGAACCAGATAACCCAAAAAACAACTGCCGGACCAATTCTCAGGTAGCCATTTGTATGCCTTTTTCCCACAAACAAAATAACAGTTTTTTACTTTAGTACTTATGCGGGTTAATTTTGAATGAAACATTTTCTTGTCTATAATAGACAGTTGTTTATGCAAAACAGGATTTCTCTGCACATCACTTAATGTTGTTTTCATTAAACTCAAATATGAATCATAATTCGTATTACAAACAGTGCCTCTATCTTTAACTTTAATATAGCATTTATAAGATATGGTTATATTACAGTTACTCTAACCCACTTGAAGTGTATCATTTTTATAAAAACATACAATTCCCTTCTGTGTAATAGGCAAATACAATGCAATTTTGTCTTGTGATCTTACAGATTCTGTATTAAAAAGTAAATTCTTCCAAGTCTCATTTATTTCCAAGGGGACAGCGGACATTAACAGTCCTCCATATGTTGTTGGTATAGCAGTACAAACTCAGCAATTTGAAATGTTTATAGTCTCTACATATACATGCTTCATAGCTAGGTATGTGTTAAAGTTTGGATGCCAGTCTATAGACAGTTTATCACGTCTCTCCACTTTCACTTGTGTGGTTACATGTAGGAAAAACCACAACAAAAGGAAGGTCATTACAATCATAGTCAATAAATGCATAGTCAACAAGATGATTAAACAACATCTTTGGGGTTGATCTGTATTTTTACTCATTTTGCTCTTGGCCATCCTGCCTTTGTTGTGTATCATTCCCAAAATGTTTATCAAGTTGAAAATTTTTTACCGGTTTACAGTGCGTCAGATGGACCCAGGACGACCTCTCAGCAACTTTGACTGCAGTAGGCATTGCCAACAGTACCTGGTACGGTCCTTCCCACTTTGGACTCGCCCAATTCTTCCTCTTCGTAACCTTCAGCCACACCCAGGTGCCCGGAGTCAGCACTGCTTCTAGCGGTCCGGTCTGTCTTTTATCTGAAAAAGAGTTCAACTGCAAAACAGTTTTATTTGTTAACAGTTTTCTCATGTAGCTAGCTAATGAGCTGTCAGCCTCTAGTTCTGCAGGCATGAGAGCTTTTCACTGTGGCACATAATATGCCCTTTCAAATATTATTTCAAAGGGAGTCAAACCCTTTACATTTGGAACTGTTCTCATGTTCAGCAGTGCTGAAGGCAGACAGCAAATCCAGTTTTTCTGTATCTCACTCACTAGCTTCCTCAATTTATTTTTTAGAATTCCATTGTACATTTCCACCAGTCCTGCAGACTGTGGGTGGTAAGCACAATGATTCTTTAAGGAGATTCCAAAGAATCTCCCAAGCTGGTGAATCGTCTGATTAACAAAATGTGTCCCATTGTCACTATAAATCTTTTCCGGTATGCCGAATCTAGGAATTATTTCTTTTACTAGGGCTTTTGCCACGGTTGCTGCATCCAGATTTTTAGTTGGAAAAGCTTCTACCCATTTGGAAAACATATCTATAATTACTAAACAGCATTTTTTCCCTTCACATTTATTCAATTCTATGAAATCCATACAAATAGTGTGGAACGGATATGGTGGTGTAGGAAAACTCCCTTGCTTGGGTTTGAATGCCCCTTGTGCATGATGTTTGTTACAAATATGGCATGCTGCACAAAATTTTTTTGTATAATTTATGAATCCGTATGTTTGGAATATTCGATTTACTAACTGTACCATCCCCCCTGTTGAGACATGGCACTGCCCATGGCTCAACAAAGCTGCATATTTAAACAAATTAGACGGTAATATTGTTTTTTTTTTTTTTGGAGACATACAGTCCATTTTCGAGGATTGCACCTCGTTTCTCCCATTTTTGTTTCTCTGCTTTCATAGTTAGTGGCTGCATTGTTTTTAGCATTTTTAGATCTAAAATCTCAGAGGGTTGTAATTTCTCGGTTAAAAGTAAAGTTTCTGAGTCTGAGGCTGCTTGCTTTGCAGCTGCATCAGCTTTTGCATTTTTTTTTAAATTTTATCCTGTTCTTTTGTATGAGCTAAACATTTACAAATAGCTACTTTAGTAGGTAACTGAATAGAATCTAATAAGTTCAAAATAAGTTGCGCATGTTTAATCGGTTTGCCATTAGATGTTATCATTTCTCTATTTTTTTCATTGTTGTGCAAAAACATGCACTGTAGAGAAAGCATACTGACTGTCAGTATATATGTTTACACATTTATCTTTTGCTAGAGTGCAAGCCCGTGTTAAGGCTATCAGTTCTGCTGCTTGAGCAGATAGGTTATGCTGTAAAGGTTGGGCTTCTAAGATCTCTGTATCTATAACCACTGCATACCCTACTAGATTTTTCCCTGTAGGACCCCTTCTGCACGAGCCATCCACGTAAAATGTCACCTCGGCATCATCCAAGGGCATATCAGTGAGATTTTGTCTGGGCAAAGTTGTTTGCTCAATTTCCTGCAGGCAGCTGTGCGGCGTGCCATCCACAGGGGTTGGAAGTAACGTTGATGGGTTTAATGTTGCACAACATTCAATTACCATATGAGGTTGGCTCAGCAGTATGGTCATACATGAAAGATGTCTAGCAGGAGATAGATATGCTATTTTTTCTTGCAGTAAAATTATCGCTACTGCATAAGGCACTCTCAATGTGAGAGGGTGGAATAACACCACTGAGGCCGATGCCTGTACTGCCATTGCAGCTGCGACCACTGCTTGTACACAGTGAGGCAACGACCGTGCCACTGGGTCTAACTGTGATGAATAGTAAGCTATGGGGCGTTGCTTATCCCCATGCTGTTGCGTCAGAACTGACGTCATATATCCCTGTTTACAATCTACGGTCTGAAAGAATCTTTTGTGGTAATTCGGAAGTCCTAAAACTAATGAGGAAGCTATTAATTGTTTTAGTCTGCAGAAAGCTGTTTCTGCTTTGGGTGTCCATTGTAATATATTTTGTGCTGCCATTGGTGTTTTATATATTAAATCAGCCAGTGGAGCAGATTCTAAAGCATAGTTTGATACCCAGCTTTGACAAAAATTAGTTGTTCCCAAGAAGGACATCATTTCCTTCTTGGTCGCTGGTTTAGGTGCTTGTAAAATTGCTGTTTTTCTGTCTTCGTCTAATATTTTACTTCATTGGATATTACATATCCTAGGTATCTGACTTGTTTTTTCCAAAGTTGTAACTTACGTTTGTTTACTTTATGTCCCTGTGCTGCCAAAAATTTCAATAATGCTATCGTATCCTCCCTGCATTGATGCTGGGTGGGGGCTGCTAGCAAAATGTCATCTACATAAAGTAGAATCTGACTACCTCCTGGTGGGGTAAACCCTGCCAGGTTGCTTGCCATTTCTTGTGCAAATATCGTTGGACTTTCACAATATCCCTGTGGTAGCCGAGTATAGGTATATCTTTTACCCTGAAATGTAAATGCAAACCAATACTGGCTATCAGGATGTATAGGTATTGAAAAGAAAGCATTGCTTATGTCTACTACAGTGAAATATTTTTGTTGCGGCTTTAAATCGTTCAACAAGGTGTGTGGGTCTGGCACCGTAGGTGCTCTAGGTATTATTGTATTGTTTACAGCTTGTAAATCCTGTACCATCTGCCATTCCCCATTTGCTTTTTTAACAGGAAATAGAGGGGTATTACATGGTGAATCAAGAGATTCTACCAGTACTCCTTTCTTGAGTAATGCTGCTATTATAGGCTTGATTCCTTGCTCTGCATCTTTCCTCAAGGGGTATTGTCATTTTTGTGGTCTAAATGCTGATTTTGGTGTAATAGTAACTGGTCCTGCTGTTTGAATAAGTCCTACATCTGATTTGCCTGTTGACCAAAGAATCTTTGGTATGTCACACAAGGCTTTTTCTTCTTCTTCTAATAAGAACACTAATCAGCTGTCTTCACTAGTTTGTAAGTGTACAGCTGGATGTGTCTGTGTTAGCCAATTCAATTTCTGTTTTTGTATTCCCTGCTCTGATAATTCTAAATCAGTTTGTTTTTCCCATCTTGTTACTTTTTCTCCTAAGTCCGCCCATTTCATATTCTTATTTTTCGTTAAGCTGACATGTGGTAGTCAATTAGATTTGTACAGTGTCATGAATTCCTGAGGTAATGAACAGCTTACCACACTGTTTCCCTCAGTATCCCAATACAAGTTTCGTAATACTAATCTGTTAGCAGGATTTTTGAATAATTCTTGCTCATATTCTTTATCAGGTCCTGGCATGCTACAGTAGTATAGAGTACAGTGTAACAAATGCTGTTGGTCACTGTCAAGGGAGGGGGCCTTACTGATGGCTACATTCATCAGTTCCTTGGTCACTGCCCCTGGACCAGTTGTAACTAGGTCCTGGCTGTACCAGTAAAAAGTCTCACCCTCCGGTCGCACCACGAAAGTATTCATTTGTCTTTGTGCCTCCATACCCTGCATAGTGGGAACTACCGCTATGCCAAATATCTGCATAAGATCTCTTCCCAGTAGGTTTACTGGACATTTTGCAGAAACTACAATTTTACTTTTCTGAGTCATACCTGAAACAGGGTCAGTTATTGCTATATCATGGGAGAGTGGATCCCTATATAGCTGTCCGTTTGCTGCCTTTACTAATATATAATCAGGTGATTCGGAATATTCTGGTAACTTGGAGGGGTTTATCAAAGTCCGTGACACTCCTGAGTCACACAGGAATTTTACTTCCCTCCCCTCCACCAGAAGTGTGACTTCCGGTTTTGTGTCTGCCAGATAGAGCACCAAGCTCAGTAATGCCAAATCTAAAATTTCACTTTCTTCATCCTCTACATCTGCTTGCACTTCCTCTGTTCCTTTTACTACATTTACATTTGTCCTTTGTTTGTTAGCCTTTCCTGATGATTTCTGACTTTTATCACTATCATATAGTCAGTCCTCATCACCCTTACTTTCTGTAGTCACCTTTTTATTTAGCCTGCAATCCCTTGCTAAATGTCCTTTCTTTCCGCACTTAAAGCACTCACCTTTCTTTTTTTCTCTCTTCAAAATCTTCTGACCGTTTGTCAGATTGTCTATTTCCCTGGGCATTTTTCTTACCCTTTTTACCGGACTGTACTACAAAAACCTCAGCTCCGTCTTCAGCAGTGAAGACTTGTGTCTTCTTTTTCTTTTTACTATTAAAGTGTCTTTCAGCATGTCTAGCATATTCAAGTAAGGCTTGTAGCCTACTTGTAATGAAGCTACTGATAGGTGCAATGCAACCTTTCAAAAACGCATATTTCAGTTGCTGTTCACACGAGGTATCATGTGTCTGATTTTCAGGAATAGCCATACCACTTTGGTTATTGAAACATTTCAATAATCTACCATAATACCCATCTACAGTTTCATTTTCTTGTTGTATGCATTGGTTAATGCAAGTCCAATCTGCTCTAAGTTTCCATTTTTCAGAAATTCGGTCTGTAAGACCTTTCACTCTGTTGTCTAGTTCTGCGTCACTATGTGGGAGTGGTTTAAGCTCTGCATTACGAGGATTCCAAGTGCCACAAATCATGTGCCAGTCTGGACCCACAATTTGTCTAACTACCTTTTCTACTTCTTCCCCATTCAAGTGGTAACTTAGTCTCATACCTTGTAAATCTTGTAAAAACTTCGTGTAATTAACTTTTGGATGAGGGATTCCCTCTGTAGCTTTTCAAATATCTTCCGGTGTCCATGGTCTATATACTAGAAGAGTTGGGTCCTGCCCTTCCTGTCCTGCCTGAGGATTTGGTACCTCGATTAGTGGACAGATTTCTTTTTCATTTTCCTCTAGTGTGTTTCTCCCTATTTGATACAAGTCTGTGTCCCCAAGTGTTTTACGTGTCCGGGACCTAATTTCAATAGGATCTCTAACAAATGGTTTTAGTGTTCTTGTGACATCAGGATAACGTGTAGGTGGACCAGCTTGTCCTCCTGCTTCATATCCCGAAAAAGGTATCGGAGGGGGCGGGGGAGGAGGAGCCGTCGCTATTACTATATTATTATCCTTTTTATCTAAAAATAACGTTTTAGCATTTTTAGTTTTTTGTTCCCTTCGGTTTACTTCCTCAATCCACCTGTGTGCCTGAGGAATGCCTAATCGTTGTTGTTTTTTGCCTGACCTTCTGCATCAGATTTAAGTTGTTTTAAGAGCTTGACTAATGAAATTTTATCCAATTTACCATCGAATCCGTATTTATTAACCCATTTCGTATAATACCTAACATTATCAGCCCGTTGTAATTGCATATATTTTGCATCTTCAGTTAGGGCCGGATCTCGCAATGTTTTAGTGCACTGATTTCCCATCCATACTAAAAGAAAATGTTACGTAACCCTTTTCACCACGTGGTATTTCAGTTCCTTACACAGTTTATCTAGAATGACTGCCTACCTTATTCTGTTTCCCTGATCTCTGACAAAATATACAGTAATTTCCTTTTGTCCCTGATCTGTATAACAAATGTTCTGACAATAGTATTTACTGCAAATTAGTCCCTGATCTAAAACAGAAAAAAGGCAAATATTTTCCTACCTAAGCCTCCTGAGTCAACCAGTTCGAGACCGCTCTGCGGCCGCAGATCAGAAAGTGGCCAGCCTCTCAAAACGACAATTTAGTCGGAGGTCTTTTGTATTTCAAGAAGAACTGTTTCGGTAGCTTCTCCTGCGCAGTGTTCGACCACCGGTACACTCTGATCTGTAGCTGTCTGAGGGTTTCCGATTCAAGAAGGACCAAACTGTTAAATAAAAACAAAGATAACAACACAGGAGGCTCAGATGCAAAAATTTACTAGTGTACACCAGGAGGCAAAAAAACATACAAGTACAGAGTTTTGTCTGACATGATGCAGGAAGTACAGAATATTTTATAGTGTTTACATTCAGGTTTTGCCCACCTTACTGACGTGGTTAGTCACAGGGCATCTACATCACTTTTACTAACAGTATTCTATTCATAAAGATTGCTGATGTTATATTTTTTAAAAAAACTTTCCCTTGGGAATAATATAGCCTTGCAAAGCACCTGGTCAGTTATAATGTCTTTCTGTAAATGTTACTCCTTCAAGGTTTCAGGCCTGCTCGAATACAATAGTTGGTTCAGTCTTGTAATACGCTTCTTTGTTCTTGCAACATTTTCTCAACAGCTGTGTCTTATCTTGGTAACATTTACAAGGCCAATTGTCCCAGAGGAAGGAAAAGAAGATTTTCAATGCTTTATACATTTAATTTCCTGACCCAGCAGATAATCATTAGTGAAAAACATAAGCTTGCTGAGCTGGCTACTGCCAGGGTCAGAGTTCAAATACACTGCAGTTCCAAAGCTTCAAGCAATTACATGTAAAATCATTCTTATTGCCATATTATTAATAGAATAAAATGCATTATATACTATTTGCTTTTTAACTAGCACTTTATATATGTTCAAATACATATTTTTCTAACAGCTGTTCTTTCTAATTTTTCTCCTGACTTTTTTGTTTTGTTATATAGCCTGTTAAGGTAAGGATTCCACCAGTGTGGTATGTTTTTGGTGTTAGATCTGAGATTATATCTGGTAGGAATGTCAACCTCAGTGCAGCCATTTACATGTTTGTACATGGTTTCTGTAAATAATTCTGCGCAGGTAGCTGTGTTCTTGGAATTTTGACAAACTAGCACTTAATAGGATGTAGTTTGCTTTAGTATAGTTCCTTTCTGTTATGGGTTTAGTTGGGTTTTACATGTTGTGGTCCAATTTCACCGATATGGACATGACATGGGGGTAGGGTGTAATGCTCTCCCATGTTGGTGAGTACTAGGTCCAATATATTTGATCCTCTGGTTGGAGAGTCCATCTGATCCAGGATATTTGCATTGGTGAGTTCCAGGAAATGCTGTGCCTGTGAGTTAGAGGCAGTGTACATTTCCCAGTCTATACAGGGTAAAGTCTCCCATGAGCAAAGTATTTGGTTGGATTGTGAGCACCTCTAGTAGGTCTAGGCAAGAGTTGTAAGCTTTGTGAGTCATAAAGAGTGACCTGTAGTTGACCAGTACATGGAAGAGAAACTTACATAGGCAGACTTGGACATGGATGAACTCCAGGGCATCATCCTGTTTAACCAACCTAGAATTGCAATTGCTGCTAATGTAGATTGAGACACCTCCATCTTTAGTCCCTATCTGTGCTGCTGTTGGACTAAATGTGTGGAAGACACTGTAGTCTTGTACTGCAAGAGTACTTACTGTGGCTTTAAACCAAGTCTTGATAACAACACAGTTGTCTACATTCTCCAGAGTCAGTAGAGACTGTAGGGTGTGGAGATTCTTGTTTAGGTTCCTATTACTGAGCAGTAACTCCTTAAGGTTGCCTTTTTTTTGTTATGTTGGTAGTTTTTTCATTTTGTCATTGCCTAAAAAAGGCTGTAAGGGGATGGATAGACTTTTAGCTAATATGAGAATGCCCAGGGAAGACAAGTGCAGACATCCTTGTTGAAGCAAAGTGGTCTGTTAACCATATCCTCCCATGTTGATAGATACTGGATTCCCCTGAAGTTACACCAGAAACTAAACCAATTATTAAGATCAATCATTTTATGTTCATACTGCGGCATCATCCTTGATGAAGGTAGAATGTTGCTGAATGTAAGGCATGTACCAGTCTGAGACATGTATTCAGAGAGGTCCATAATGTCTCTTTTCATATAGTCCAGTGAGGTATGCCTCAGGTAATTTGCACCCACATGGACTATGATAGAATCATATTGGTACCTGGGTGCAGTTATCTGAGTGTGTGCATGATATTGTGGATTTTAAAGACCATGTGTATCATTTGAAAAACGGTTATCTAAAGTAGAGCAGGTACTTGTTAATCCAAGAAAGCACAATTAAATCGGGATATTGCAGTAATATAATTAAAATAAAATTATAAAGTCATCATGAATATCATAGGATGATAGCTTGATAAAAACATGAAACAAACCAGGATTATCTCTTTTTGTACTTTACTGGCTTCCTTATTTTTTATGACATCAGTTATATCAGGAAAATTAACTATGTCAGCAATTTGTGGGAGAAGCAATGCTTTCCTTGATGGATCAGACATTGTGCCCACTGACTATACTGGCATCCTGAAAACACTTCTCAAGTTCTGCAGAATTACACATAATGAAGAGATAATTGCCAAATCAACAATAAGGAAAAGACTATGAAATGGTGACCACAAATGAGGAGAACCATTACTTGCAGATGAAAGGATAGAAAAAGGAATCCAAAGTAATGAACTTGTCCTCGTCATCTTGCCTGAAATGAAATAGAGGAACATGTCCAAGGGCAACAAGTTTATTCCATTATTGGTATTTCATAGTCAGAAACATGCTGATGAACATATTTTTTTACAGAAACCTAAACTTAGGTACTTCTTCAGTTCTGAAAACATTTGAAAGGCTGTTTCACAGGACTTGTCTGATACACTTTGTGATGAAGTATATGATTTACTACACACTTCAATGATATGATTCTGAAACAAATAATGCAGGTTGTTATTTGACATCTGTGAGACTTCCTTTTCTTATACAGATAATTTGTTAATCAAATGATAAGAGCTGTTCAAGATAAAATGCTGTTAGTAATTTCAAATCATCTATTTGTAACAACAGAATGCATGTGTTTGATAAGCTGGCACTCGCCACAGTTATGTTGTATAGTTTTAATATGCCATGTTTGCAATAACTTGCATTAAAAAATTTAAAAACTTGGAATAGCAGGCCAATGTGGCCATTAAACAGGTAGATAGGGACAAGATATTCCTTTCTATCAAACCAGTGCAAAAATGATGTGCTTAGATATCCTGAGAGATAACATTTTTATATAATTTTGAACAACAACTGTACAATAAGTCTTATAGAAGAATATAAATTGCTATTAACTTTTGTCTGAAACAAGGTAGTATTTAAAAAGAACAATCTTGTAAATTGCATGTTAGCGGATTGGTTTTACCAGCTTTTGTTATTTAGCAAAGATTCAAAAGTCAGTGTCTAGGCCTTTTGGAAGTCTTACTGAGGCACTGTGTGTGGTGGTCTACTTGGAAACTACACACATTTCTTAATTAGGACTTTATAGACTGGGGGCATGCATGCAGGGTCCTACACATCAGATTCTATATATTTGTTATCTAAGCTGTGACAATGTGAGGTATTGCAAGCTATGCCAGGAGAAGTATGATGGTGGATGTCTGACATATACCAACACAACTAGCTGGAATTTTTCTAAAGAATTACATGTCATTTGTGTATCAAACTGATTTGTACAGATACTTATGTTGAAAATGTATTTGTAAAGTTGCTTGTGTTAATAATGTACCAACAGTTTGCACTGCTGTACAGAAAAAGAAAAGTACGTGCATTATTGTAACTGTTTAAACATATATGTTTTAACAGAGGATACTGGAAGAGAAGAGGTTAATCTCAAACTTTGAAAAATAGTAAGAAATTAAGTTACTGGGTCTAGGCCATAAAGATTTTATCTTACAGTTCTCAATGCAGTCAGAGACAAAAAGTCTGTACTAGGAAGCTTTCTGCATTGTCATTGGGGTGAACTAATTGCTACTCTGGAAGGGCGGAGGTTTGAAATTGTTTTATGACTTCCAGGAGCAGATCTTAGCAAGGCTGTCTATTTATGTATTATTGAAACACAGGTGCTAAACCCTGGCAGTTCTAGGAATAGCGGGTTATATGGGAACCAAAAGTCAGATGACCAGATGTATGTAATTTCATTCTGTAATCCATTACTAAAAATGATGTTTAATACTAGGTGAGACTGAAGTCTCAGAGCACTCTGCTTTTGTAACCTGACAAAGAAGGAGCTCTCATCTACTTCATCTTGCCTTGCCCTAGTAAGTAACCAGGGAGAAATAATTCTTTAGATCAGTCAGGAATATATAGTGAGATTAGTTAAGTATTGCTTTTCTGTAACTGTGTGGATCTGTCCACCTGCTTTATTTTTAATACTGCCTATGACTGAAACTCTGGTGTTTATTACAAATAGATATTTAGCATTTTCGTGTTCTTTTTTATTTATTATTAAATTGATTTAAACTTTTTATTGTGGTTGGTACTTTAGAGAATATTTTAACATTTGAGAGTACTTAATGTATATCTATTGGTGACACTCCGGCCACTCTTGCACACCTGGCTGTTTGGTCAACATTACCATTTGTACTAATATTAATTTCACTCAGTAAAATTGGGTACCCTTACAAGAGCCTTAGAATAGGCTTTGGGGTGTCTGGTGGCATGTAACTACCTTATAGTATAGGCAGATGGGGGCATAGCTAGTAAATCTGTGCCAGCCTTTCCCAGGTGTGTGTGTGTGTGCGTGTGTGTGTGTGTGTGTGTGTGTGTGTGTGTGTGTGTGTGTGTGTGTGTGTGTGTGTGTGTGTATGTGTGTGTATGTGAAAATCAAATCTGCGTGTGTGTGTGCGTGTGTGCGTGTGTGTGTGTGTGTGTGTGTGTGTGTCTGTGTGAAAATCAAATCTCCAAGTGTGTGTGTGTGTGTGTGTGTGTGTGTGTGTGTGTGTGTGTGTGTGTGTGTGGTTTCACAGAGAGGGTGTTGGAGGACTTGGCTTGGATGCTCATTTGAGGTCCCAGCCCTGTAGCTGTATCAGTGGGAAGTCATAATAGGAACCTGGAGGGAGACAAGTAGAGAGATCTGGACCCCAGACTGAGTGTGTTCCCTGTGTGCCCTTAAGGGAAATTATGCTTGGTGTAGACAGCTGCATTTGGAAATACTTGGTGTATCGATTTTTGTTCCAAGTGAACGTCCCTCTCCTGTGCCAGTGGTAAGAATTCAGACTCCTTGATTACTGGCCCAGAGTGGGGATGTCACATAAGCTACTTGAAATGCATAGAACATCTATAGGTTATTGAGATAAGTTAGTTATCTTTGTCTAATATAGTTCTACTGGCAATTGTTCTGGCATTAAACAGTGGATTATTTCTTAACTGAGGAGCCAGTCAAAATAACTGTTCTGAATATGTTAGCATTCAGCTTGATATGTAGTTTTGATAAAAAATATAACCACTGACTAATAGCTGCTATGGTAGCATCTTTTGCCCATGTACTTATATACATCTTTATAGTTTTTTTATGCAAGACCACTAACAACTTTCTAAGCATGTAAGAGCAATATTTAAAATCAGTCCCTATTTTTGGGTCTTTGTTCCCCCATTTTGTCAGACTTTGTCCAGATTTTGTGCACTAAGAGGTTGAGATGTATGGCCAACACACTAATCTGGCATAAACCTTGATTCATAGCTCTCAACTGTGCTAGATTATACAGAATTTTCAGATTTTTGACTATTTGTGGTGTGTTCCTCATAAAAGTTGTGATTTTCTGATAAATCATTGAGGAATGAAGATAATAAATAATGATAGACATCTGAGCTTCAGGCTTTATATCCTTCAGAAAATGCATGATAATACAAAACCTGTTATTCTAGAAACTTTGTGTCACTGATTATCGGTATATATCTCCACATTGTTTTCAGTTTTTTCCAAAATTCTTACCCCATGAGGTTGAGGGATATGCTTTGGTCTGTGCTCTGATACTCTACTGATTGATAATTACATGTCTCAAAACCCATAGTATGATGGTAAATGTTATATAGAGCAGCTTTGGAACAATCCACCATTTTATCTAAGATCCATCTCAAGGACACATAAATTTAAGTACTCTTAAAGAAACATTTCACCAGACAATGTAGATGCAACTGTGTGTAATATAAAGATTGTATAATGGTGTTTCTCCAGGTCCCTCTCATATTATCAAACTTCATAAAATGGAGACTCCAACATCAGAATTTCACAAAAGAAAAGTTTACATTATCAAAACTTGAAACAACGAAACATAACTGCACATGCACCACTGACACCAGCGGGAATGTCTGAAGTACGATCACTGATAACTACTAAAACCAGGTACTAAATTTAAATATTTACTTTTAATAAGGAATGCACCTGTTTCAATGCTTGTTAATGGAGACTGAGGTACAGTGAGGATTGGGAAATTTACCTTTTTCCAAACTGTAATGTGATCTCGGAGTTGGTATATAGAATTTGCAGGGGGTGTGTGGGGCACACACCCCCTGCAAAAATGTTGTGAAACGTATTATTTGTTTTTTACATATTCAATTCAGATGTTCTGGCTGGTGTATGACATGCACAGTTGCATTTCGTTCTTTTAACTTTCAAGAATGCAAACTTTTGCTTTTGTGAAATTCCGATGTTGTGTTCTCGATCTTATGAATTTTGATCTTCTGAGATTTCAATGATATGATAGGGATCTGTTTCTACATATGCTTTATTTAAGTATATCTATTTTTGTTTATCTGTATAAGTCAAATGCTTGCTTGTACCAACTCACTTATATTTGTACATCACTAGTGCAAATATTGCCCTACAAGTATGTGTGTGTGTGTGTGTGTGTGTGTGTGTGTGTGTGTGTGTGTGTGTGTGTGTGTGTGTGAATTATATTAGCTTAACGAATATGTGTATCTCTGTTTATTTGTATAGACAATTAATAGTGTCATCTTATATGTGTATTTGTATTTATGTCAAATTGTGCGACTGCACTAAAAGTAGGATATTAGCAGTAAGCAAGTATAAATAAATAATAAGACTAATAAGGGCTTAAATAATGAAATTACTTGGATTAGACACTGCACCACTTTATTTCCCTTTTGTTCTTTATAATTTTCAACAGAAATTAGGATCCAATGTATTTCTTTCATTTAATAACTTCTAGCTGGAATTAAGAGGACTCATTAGTCATGTATTTGGCAAGCCTCCAAGACATGTTAAGTATTCTGTTACAGTATGTTGGCGTGGCTTTTGAGATTCTCATCAGTATGAATTGTCTAGCTACACCTTCTGTTTTATTTGAACATTTTTGATTTATAGACACATCCTCAACTATGAAAGTAAACATTATAAATTATTGGCAGGCTTTTAAAATGCTTAGCATAACAGATGTTTTAAGAAAGGGTATGTGTGTAGCTCAGAATTATCAGATATTGTATCTTTTAGATTGTTCACAGTAAACTGCAGTTCAATTTTGGTTAAGTTCCTGAAACCAAAGTTGATTCATCAAGGAATCTCGTTTTTTCTTTAAAAGGTTACATTCTTGAATTAGACTAATTAAATATGACTGCAATGAGTATCTTCATGAATGGGGATTAGAGGAATATTCACTCCTCCAGGAAAATCATGATTTGTATAATATTTTCCACATTACTAAATCTAATTTCAGCTTAAAGGCCCACTCTGAAATAACACTTAATGAATGCATCTGTGATATGTAGCACAGTAAGCATTAGAACAGCAGTGTTTTCTACTTCTTTTTGCTTTTACATGCAGCGGTTTGAAGCTAATGCTTTTTTTTGGTCCACTGCAAATATACTCTTACGATTTTATCAGGTATAATACGGGATTAAAATAATGTGCAAACTATTGCTATCTTCCATGTCTAACTCATTAAACACACACACACACACACACACACACAGACACACACACACACACACACACACACACACACACACACACACACACCCCCAAAGTGAAACGTGACTATTATTTTACTATATGACTGCTTATCCACACAAGGTCTTATTCTCTTCCATCTTTTTCCACATTGTACCTTTTGAAGGATTTTTCTCCTTTAATCTGATATCCTGGTCACAGCAGTGAATGCAGTTTCTTCATGATGACTCATATTTAATAAAGTTTCCACATGTTTAAATCAAATAAATATGTGCCTATTTCTTTCAAAGAATTCCTTAAGTTTAAGATCCCATATAGTTCAGTAATTCTGTATAGTCTCTGATCTAAAACTGTGACAGATGCCATCTTTTTTTAGTGATGAAACTATATTCTGTTTATCCTTAAATCAGTGTAATACAAGCATACACAAAACTAAATAAGTAAGTGTCAGCCACTTAATTAGATGCAAGTGCTTCTTGTAAGCAGTTTTGATGGTGATAATAGGTGGGGTGAATACAATGACCAGTCAGTTCAGTCTCTATATCCTTACTGTTATATTATCTCCTACATTTAAAGAAATTCTTCATCTATGCACATTTAGTGTTGTTGATGGTCCCATTTCCAAATGAGAAGCACTATCCTGTTTCTTTGATATGCTGGAAAGCTTACCGCTATTTACAATAAACTCTCAGTTAACCGGCACCCATGGGAATTGGTAGATGCCAAATAACTGTAGTTTCTGGTTGCTTGAGAGTTACTATTAAAAATAGGCCTGCCTAAAACTGTACTCTATACTATTTGTTTGGTTTGAGTTTTCAGGTTGGAGAGAGAGGGAATTCATTCCTATCATCCTTTTTAAAACTCTAAAAATGTAAGGTATGTTTCTGCAGGGGGAAAACAGAAAGTGCAACACATGAAAATTCTACTGTATTTCTTCAATATATTTTTGCTGGTTGCTTGAGAGTGCCTGCTGCTTGAGTTCTGGTTAACTGAGAGCTTGCTGCAATGCCACTCACAGAATATTGGCTACTCACTTAATTTTAGTCACAAGGTCAGTCCTAGCACCTTAATCTTATGAGTGAAGTAAACCCATGCTGTCCCATTTTTTTTCCACTTTTTTTGTGTACTGATTAACTTAAAATGTGCTTTTGATGAAAGGAGGTACTACCAGCACAGTTAGCTGGAATTTTGTAAATAATTATATGTCATTTGTGAATATCAAATTGATTTATACAAGATGCTTGTGTTACAAATGTATTAGAAATATGGGTCATACAACATACTGGTGTTACAAATATATTTGAACTGTATGGCATGTATATCAAACTGATTTGTACAGATGTTTATGTTGAAAGGTTATTTGTAGAGTACTTGTGTTTGAGATATATCCATAATGTGCCCTACGGCAGAGAACAGAAATGTACATGCACTATTGTAACTGTTTAAATGTGTATGTTTTAACAGAGGAAACTGGAGGGTTAACCTCAGTCCAGCAAACTTTAGAAAAATATCTAAAATGAAATCACTTTATAGGCTAGGTAATAAAGATGCAATCTCACAGGTTTCAAGGCAGCCAGAGACACAAAGTCTGTAGTAGGAAGCTTTCTGTATTGTCTTTGGGGTGAACTAATTCTCTCTGGAAGCATGGAGGTATGCAATTGTTTTATGACTTCCGACACCTGCAAAAGATCTGAGCAAAAGCCCTTGTGTGTGTATTTTTACAGGTAAGTGCTAAGTCCTGCCAACGTTCATCAATGTGGGTTTTTCATGGGAACTAGAAGTTAGATGACCAGAAATGATATAATTCTGCAAGGTATCCCAGCAGTAATATTTTAGATATTATTTTGAAAAGTCTCTTAGTGAGACATAGCATTCTGTATTCTGTCTTGGATCTGAAAATAGCAAGAAGGACCATTCACCACATCATCTGCCTTGCTATGTTGAGTAAGTTATTAGGGTATAGTAACTTTAATAGATATAGTCAGGAATATACTGAAGCTTAGTTTAGATATTGGTTTTCCTTATTTGTCTGAGCCTGTCCTGCAATGCTATTTTAAATATTCCTGTGGTTTTGAACTGTGATGTTACTGTGAATATTTACTTAGTATTTTCTAGTTCTTGGACACTCTAAATTGGCCCTAGGCATGAGTGCGTGCATGTATGTGCCTTCTCTGGAAGGTTGGGCATTTGGGCTGGCAACTCAACACCGTAAAAACTCCACTGCCAATCATGAGTGGACAGGTGATCCGCTGTGGTGACCCCTAACTGGGAAAAGTTGAAAGAAGAAGAAGATTAAATATATTTTAACCTTTCATTGTGGCTGATCTTTGTAGAGATATTTAAGTTCTGAGAGTACTTGCATATTTATTTGGTGACACTGTGTGGGCCACTCCTAATAGCCTTGCTTTTGATCAAACTGCCATTTGTATTAGTATTAATATTACACAGTAAAATTTGACACCCTTTGTTAAGGGTCTTAAAGTAGCTGGTGAGGAATTCTGGTGGCAGTGGTAACTACCTTATAGTCTGGGCAGAAGGGGGCATAGCTAGTAAACCAACCTTTCCCAGGTGTGTGTGTGTGTGTGTGTGTGTGTGTGTGTGTGTATCAACTACCTGGGCAGGGACATAAAGCACTGGTTGGACAGAGAGAGTGTTGGAGGATTTGGCTTGGAACCCTGGCTAAGGGCTCAACTCTATAGCTATGCCAATGGAGAGGGAGAAACCAGCCCTGGACTGACTTTGGTCTCTGTGTGCTCTTAAGGGAACTTGTACTTGATGCCAAGAGCTGCATCTGGAAATACAGTGTGTGTACCTGTTATCCTCCCAGTTAACGTCCCACACAGGTGCTAGTGGTGAGGATTGAGGCTCCTTGATTACTGGTCCAGTGGTGAGTTGTCACAGTGTTAATTAACATAAACAATACTCTTGGCTTGAAAGAAAGAGATAGCATTCTTTTATGATTGTTTGGCAGGGTATTCCTTGCTGGAAGTTAATACGTGGCACATAATGATATGCCCTTTTGTGGGACTGTTTAGCTACATTTCTTGGATGACACAGATATGCCTAGCATTCCAAGTAATCTAAATATGCAATGAAAAATGGAATGCTACAGTTAGTATTTAAATGAATACATTCATAGCAGTGTGGACTGAATTTAGTGCTGTATATCATTTTAGTATAACCCATATCTTGCTGTGATTTTTGCACCTATATGATAGAATCCACAAGTAGAAATACAATGGAAAACATTAGGATGAACTATTAATTTAGCATTACAGCTATTTCATATACTACTCTATTTCAGTGTGGACTGAATTTAGTGCTGTATATCATTTTAGTATAACCCATATCTTGCTGTGATTTTTGCACCTATATGATAGAATCCACAAGTAGAAATACAATGGAAAACATTAGGATGAACTATTAATTTAGCATTACAGCTATTTCATATACTACTCTATTTCAGGTTTTCTCTCTTTCTCTTTTTTTCCTTCCTTATTACTATTTTACACTTACATTTAGAATAACAGAATGTGCATACGTAGTGATGTTGGTTTTAAATACTTTTGCTCACTGAGACTGATTATCATTTCATGTTATTGTTGTAAATCAGTATTTTTTTATTGATTCATATCTTGTTCTTTGTTCTAGTTATTCTGGTTAATAAAGTTAAAAAAGTAATATACTGAGAAAATAGAATGAACTGCAAGCAGTTAACAAGCATTCTGGGAATAATAGTGTAATATACTACCATGAACAACACCATGTTTTCAACAGCTTTGTTTCATTTTGATAGTATTTCCCCATGATATAATATTGTGACAAAGGAGTATGTGTACAACTCAAATTTCTCTCCCATATGTCTAAACTGTATTTGAACTTGGTAATAAACAAAAAACCTAGCCCTTCTCACTTCACTGGAGCCAATGAGAACATCTCTGCTTTTCGATGTCTTATAACATTTTTGCCCACAGTATCCCTCTAAGGTGAGTTTTGTGCACCTCCACAAATATCACCCACATGACAGCATGCATCATATTATCAGTCCTTCTGTTCTTATTCTTAACAGTTTATCTTGCCATCTGCTTTCACACCAAGTGATTCACATACTTGTTTGGCAGCACAGTTCATAATTTAACTCTGCACAGATTGTTTCAAAGCATTGTGAGTCTGTTACATCTGCCAGTCATACATTTTATTATTAAAACAGTTACATTCAACTACATTCATGTTCCTATGGTCAGACACAGGAAGCTCCATTCAGCCCCCAAATAATGGAAAAAGACACTTCTAAATATCCTCTCAAAATTAGTGGTGGAATGTCTTTCTTGCCCTGGTCAAACACCTCTGAAAACAAGCAATAGGTCTACTGGGGCAAACTCAGACAAAAACAATTAAATAAATAAAAATAAAAAGAATCACATTGTCCCATATTAAATTTTACCTCCCTGTGTCGGATGGAAATCACAACTTGTTTTTCTTTTTCCTTACCCTGCTGTTAAAAAAATCATCTTATGCTATCTGCTAAAAAATTAGCTTGAACAAGTCCATACTCTGCTGTTAAATTCTGAATCTTCATTCTTTTGTGAGACATTTGAGGGTGTCAGAACCTAGAACCTGTCAAGCTATTTAAGTTTTCTCCATTTCTTGTGAAGCATTAACGTGCACATGAAGTCATTTTCTCCCACTGTTTCCTACAAAGATATTTATACTTTATTCATATATTTGCACAACCTTTGCTGCCTTTTGTTCTCATATGTTACATTTTTACTTGTTTTGTGCTTTAACTCTGAGAGCTAATATTTTACTAGCCCATCAAGTGTCTCAGAATCAAACAAGAGTCAACAAACATCATTCCTGGCTTTCTTTATAAAGTTGTTAACAGTATGTTCCTCGGCTAAACAAATCGTATCTAATGCCTGTAAAATGAACGTAGACATTAACCGGGCAGTCCCTGAGATGCTAGTGATCATTGTTCAAAGGATAAAAATGTGAACACAGCACACTTGAGCCATACAAAGACTGAGATTCTACACTTTCCAAACACAATTATTAAATATGTTGAACTCTTCTATGAAACTGGCTTTGTTTAGGGAGATGGCTATAAAGGAAGATTGAACTTGGGCTATAATTACACAAAGGGAATAGAAAAGAGGCATAATCAGGGGAAATTACCTAATTAAGTATGCAAGCAAAAGACAGAAACTAAAATAATATTACTTTATAACAAATGTGTGTGATGTAGAAATTAGTCTTGTTTCAAGTAATGAGTAATAGTGTGAGAAAAAGAGCATCTGCATCATGTAACATGGAGAGAAGCAGGACAGATAATGATCAAAACAAAATAGTAAAAGTATAACTACTGGATGGACTTATTAATGAAAGGCAACTTAAAAGGAAGAGGTCTGGATGGGCATGAAACTTAAACTGTCACAATGCACACATCTGATTACCCAGTTATGTTAAAGGCAGGTATTTAATAAAGTCAGAATACACCAGCAATTGCAATACTAGAGCAACTGCAATATAAAGCAAAACAACAGCTCAACATCAATGATGTTAATAGTTCACTTATCATAAATACACTTCTTAATTGGCACTAGACTCAATGCATTATGGGATATGGACCTTCTTAAAATGGCAATGATGTCATACATACTCACAGAGCATACAAGTTCATAGTAGCTCTTCAACGCTTATCATGACAGCAACAAATTCAATATTTTGCCTGTGGAGCTGCCAGTATCGTATGAAAACATGAACCATCCTGAAGAACAAAAGAACATAGGTTGCATTTTTGTGTGACACAAGTTAATAAAAACGGCAATGGGATCCTAGTATCTATATTTTGGTCTGTCACACACTTATATTTGACAGTTTTTAGATTCCATTGTTATTTATTCATGCAGTTTTTATTTGCTAAGTTGAATCTACTATGCACGAGTTCTTATATTATGTGTCCTAGAGGCTTATTCCTGTTAAATAATATCAAAACAAATCATGCAAGCAGAGATCACTGAAATTTACTGTGATTATGAATGGCTTAATTCATTAAATAACAATAATACTTTACTGTGCTACAATATGCATGAAAATATATTTAAGGAGGGCAGAGAACATTGCTGAATATGTGAAACAGCATATTCACAAACATTGGCATGTCTGTCTCTTAAAAGAATAAATAGGTCACTGTTGAATACCAGGGAGTGCACTTTTACATGGGCAGCATAGCTTCAATGCTGTTTTTTAAATTTCTTATTCATTTTTTTCTCAAGTTTATAAAGTATTGGCAGGGATAGAAATGACAAACTCGACCACAGCAAAGATATAGATAATATACCACACATAGATCAAAAAGAGACAATGTCTAATAATCATGGAATGGCAAAAGGTTTCAGCAATATGACAGGCACTTGTTGGAAATGTGCTTACAGGTGACACTGGGCTCAGTAATGGCACTGATTTGTCTCATGATTATTTTTGAGACTGTTAATAAGTTAAACACATATGATTTTATTATTATATTAAAATATCTGATAGTGTCAGTGCCTACAACATGAAAATGGTATTTGCTAGGCTACAATAAACCAGCAGTGCTTAGATGAATGCCAGTTTAGATTCACTGTGTCTCATATTTGTGTACAAGGGAGATATGAATGCAATCTATGTAAGTACTGAAAGTCGCTCTGCATGATATTAGGGGTGATGTTATGAAAGTGAGCAAATATTCAAATGCACTATTTTATAACAAAACAGAGAAGCAAAAATGCTTTGCAATATTTCATAGGAACAATTACATTCGGAATGATGATTAAGCAGTAAAAGAAGACTTTGGTTTCATTTTAGAACTTGGAGGTGAAACTGTAAGCTGGTTCCATGGCAAAAAGTGATAAAACCCTGGCTCTACCCTCATGTCTTTGGACTGACACACACAGGCACTGCAGAGACTAATGAAGGAAGGTGTCAGTGAGCAGCTGACACTGGCCTGCCTAACCTGGGGGCAAGGAAGGCAGTGCTGTCTGCTACAGTGGCAAATAGATGTGCACAGCATGCTTCTTGTGTGTCAGGAATGTATCACAGCATGCATCATATATATCTGGGATGTGTGCACAGTCTGTAGTTTGTGTGTCAGAGATGTGTGCACAGAATGCTGAATATGTGTCAGGGATGTGTGCACAATATGCAAAATAGGTGTATGGGATATTTGCACAGCTTGGAGTGTATGTGACAGAGTTGTGTGCACAGTATGCAGTATGTGTGACAGGGATGTGTGCATAACATGCAGCATATCAGGGATATGTGCATAACATGCAGCATATGTGTCTAGGATGCTTGCACAGCCTGAAGTGTATTTCTCAGGAATCTGTGCCCAGTCTGAAATGTATATGTTAGGAATGTATGGAAATCATGCAGTCTATATGTCAAGAGATGTTTGCACTGCATGCAGTGTGTGAGTCAGGGATTTATGCAGTGCCTGCAGATATGTGTTAGGGATGTTTGCACATCATTAAGTTTATATGTCAGGGATATGTGTACAGCATGCGTCATATGTGTCATGGGGATATGTTCAAAGTATGCAGCACATGTGTCAATGGGCTGCACACAGCCTAAAATGTATGTGTCAAGAATCCGTGCACAGCTTGAAGTGTATGTGTCATGGATGTGTAGACATCCTGAAGTGTATGTGTCAAGGATGTGTGAACAGCATGCAGTATATCTGTCAGAGATCTTTGCACAGCCTGATGTGTATGTGCCATGGATCTTTGCACAGCATGAAGTGTATGTGTCAGTGATGTGTATATCTGTCAGTGATATGTCCGCCGCCTAAAGTGCATGTGCCAGGGATCTTTGTGCAGCATGCAATGCAAGTGTTAAGGAAGTGTGCACAGGCTGAAGTGTATGAGTAATTTACTGTGCCCACCCCAAAGTGTATGTGTTAGAGATGTGTACATGTGTCATTGATATGTCCACAGCCTGAAGTGTATGTGTCAGGGAAGTTTGCTCAGCATGTAGAGTATGTGTCAAGGATGTGTACCCAACATGCAGCACATGTGTCAAGGAGCTGCACGCAGCCTAAAATGCATGTGTCAAGAATCTGTGCACAGCCTGAAGTGTATGTGTCATGGATGTGTACACAGCCTGAAGTGTATGTGTCATGGATGTGTGCACTGCATGCAATGTATCTGTCAGGGATCTGTGCACAGCTTGAAGTTTATGTGTCAGAAATTTGTCCATAGCCTGAAATATATATGTTAGGGATGTGTGTAAAGCATGCAGTGTGTTAGGAATGTGTGGACAGCCTTGGGATGTTTATCAGGGATGTTTGCATGTCTTACAGAGTATGAGTGAGAAATGCATACAGAGCACGCAGTGTATGTGTAAAAGAATGCTTGCACTACACTCAGCATATGAGTCAGGGAGGTGTGCAATACCTTCAGCATATGTGTCAGGCATTTGTTCATAGCATGCAATATATTTGGCAAGGATGAATGCACAACATGCAGTGCAAGAGTCAGTGGTGTGTGCTTGACTACTCCAAGCTTTACTCACACAAAAGCCTTCACTGAGCATGTATGGGAATATGCATATTGAAAGTGGAAGCCATAGTAGCCCCTCTGTGCCATGTGACCATGCATATCAGCTGCTAGCAGAGTGGATATGCCCAGAAAATGGGAACTCACTCATGGCTCATGAATGAGTAGATGATACCCATGCTTACAACTGACGCTCACCTCAGTTATAAGGAATATATCTGCATTTTCAAAACAGAAGTTAGATGGTTTGATGGAACAGAATAGGAAGAAATCCTTTCAAACAAGAAACATACCACAATTTCAGTCATCTAGATAGCTGTAAAGGTGATAAAAGAAGGATGCAAACTGATATACTTAAAAGGAAGAGAAATCTCTACATGCACAGCAGATGAAATAAATATGAAGATGGAAATGAAATGAAATGCATTTCATTTAGGTATATTTGGGTTAGAACTCACTGCTTTTCAGTGAAATAGAGCTTGATGGTTCCAAAGTATAATGTGCCAGACAGGACAAAGTACAGTCACATAGAATGGTATATACAAATAATATCCTGGTATTCAATTAACAAAGATGAAAACAGCATGGAAATTTAGGGTCATATATGACTTGATGAAATTATTCAATAGTAAATGGCTTGAAAGCTGGGATTTTCAGAGAAAACTAGTTACAGACTGTTGAAAGAGAAAAAAGGCTCATCTGGAACTAGCCATTAGGCAAACGTTTTCATGATGTCAGGAAAATATGTCTCTGTTTCAGTGTAGCAGCCACACAAGTGTATTTTATGGAGCTGCTTGTGAAATGAAACATCAAACACAAACATGTATAAATCAGTAATAATTATTTGTGTTTCTTCTTAGGCTGGCACCTTTTACCCTACTGCAGACTAATCTAGACATCATCCACAGAAACTTTGATCCTATTCTCAATCCGTCTCCTATGTTTGACAAAAATAATGAAAGAAAGTTGTGTTCAATACCATCCATTACACCCCAGCTCTAGTAACTCTCCATTTTTATGACACATTCCCTTTACCAAACTCCCCTGTATCCTCCCATCTGATCATAGCACTATACTAACAAATGTAATATTTGCACCAAACTTTTAGATCTTTTATTTTGCAAAGTAGCTTTCCCTGCAGAACTGAATCAAAAGTTCTGCTAAAATATAAACACACTACAACAGATTAAATGTATTCATCTCCACTGTAATATGTTTGTAAAACTGAACTACAATGGACTATCAGGAAGTTTTGGTCATGAGCTTATATGGTTGCATCCCAAGGTGATTTCCTCCAGAAACTGCACAACTCTCTCTGTTTCTCTTTATTTCTTTGTTTCTTAGAAATCTTTCCATTTTATTCCATGTCACTGAGATAAAGCTTGGTGAGCTATAATTGTGACCATTGGTACCACATTAGTGTGACCCAAAGGTCTGTGGTGGATATTGCAGTCACCAGACCAGATCAGAGACTGAATATTCTGGCATTCAGGTAAAGGCAGGAACTGAATTCCCAACCGACTAACATTTGGTTTTGATTTAAGTCAGATGACTAAGGAATCAGCTAGACATAACCAAAATTCTAAGTCTCCCTTATCACCATTTCCCATGCTGACACCAAACAGAAGCTAAATGTTTTAAAAATAACCCCATATGTCATAAGATAGAGAACAAGCTGGCTGGAAGGCAGGACTGACACAGTACAAGTTGCAGGTACTACATCAGAAAGTATGAAAGTGAAGAGTAGTGTCCCTCATGACTCTGTGAATGGACTTCTCCTTTTTTGGCCCTTACTTCTCAGATCTCCAAACAGAAAGTTAAGATATCTGGCTAACAATGTTTGTAGTTGACTGCAAACTGGGGGTTCATGTTAAATCACCATCTGATATGCAATACCTCCAGAATTAACCCTGCATAGTAAACTCTTGGTGTACTAAAATGGGCTCAAACTAAATGCTAAAAAGTATAACATCATCAGTTTTGGTAGACAACACCTCCCTTCTTCAAACTGTATAGACAACACACCACCACAAAACAAAAATGTATTCAAGTCAAGGAACTTGCGTTGTTAATTCCATCTTTTGGCCATCATGTGACAAGAGTTATCAGGAAATCCTTTTATTTCTCACGTCTAATTACCAAAGGAGTATAGTTATTGCGTACAATGCCCCCTTTGGAATGTATCTCACTATCCATATCAAAGAATTAGAAAGACCTCAAAGATTCCTAGGCAAAAAGATCACAATCCTAAAGTTCCTGAACTCTTTGAGGGGAGACTCTGTCTTGGTTACCTCATTATTAGACACTTGGTTTCTCTGTATCTCCTGTATCTCTGCAAGTTTAATGGCTCCACCAGTAGTAGAACCAGGGACCTAAATCATTACAAAAAGAAATAACAAGATGGAGGGACAGGTTTATAAGACAGTGCCTCCCAAACCTCAGCAATAAACATCTGCTACATGTTAAGCAGTACTCCTCACTATCTTTATTTAAACATATCCAAGATGACTGGATGAATATTTACACATTTTATTCCAGGGATGACTCATATGTCCCTCCTGGAGAAAGGAGGTGCATCCTGGGGGAAGATTCTGGCAAGGCATAAATAGTCATAAGGCTCAATAGTCTTGGAATATCTATGAATATATTAATTGATGAGTGTCCTGGAAATTGCTAATTTCTTTGTGTGCCATGAGTTCAACCCCCACCCCCAGAAGACAGTCTTCTGTGTATCTGATGAGGTCAGGGATGTGTTGTCTTAAAAAGAGCTGTTCAAGTCCTCAATCACTATAGCAGGATCATGGCATTGTGGCCAAATTCTGATTGGTATTTGTTGTGATGGCTCTTCTACATCCCACTATTGGATATCAACAGCAATAGAAGTTGTCAGGTTAAAGAAAGTGGCCTTACATACAATGCTGCGGGGGGGGGGGTCACTACATTTGAATGACAACTCACACTTTTACATGTGAAATGAACAGTTCAAAAAGAAGCAGCCCAAGGAAAAAGTCACTGTTAGACACTGAAGTGAAGAGTAAAGCCATAGATGTAGGAAGAGTTTGGCTAGGTTGTGGACAATGTTAATTGGGTATCATGAAATATGTTCTGGCAAACAGTCTATAAAGCCAGGAGAGAGAGAGAGAGAGACTGGATATTGCCCAGTGTGCTCTCCTTGACAGTGAAGATATTCTGACTTCAGATGGGGACACTATCAAGATTTGGAGACAACATTTCTGGGATTTTCTGAATCCTGTGAGTCTGTCCTCCACTAAGGACACAAGATGGAGGCTACTGTGGTAGTGTAAACAGTTAAGGCTGTGACAATGGATGAGACTTGGCTGGAACACTTTTTTTTGATTAACAAGTTTTTCAGTGTTGCATGGAAGGCTGGACTGTACCTCAAGATTGGCAGATTGAGATAGTTGTCCCTACTTTGCCATAGGGGAATGAGGAGGATGTACTACAGTTATAGAGTCAGAAAGATCACACTCCTCAGCCTCTATAGAAAAGTGTACAACAAGGTGCTAGAAAGGAGACTCTGTCCAATAAACTTCTGATATATGAAAAACAATGCAAATTCTCTAGTAGTTGCAGGAGAGTGGATTAACTCTTTGTTAATGCAAAGATATTGATGGAATCATGGAAACTTGCCTATGTAGTTTATATTTGTTTCTTAAATTTGATGAAGGAATACAACTGCATATGCTGGAACATATCAAAAGAGGAATTACAGCAGTACAGAGTCAAAAGTCTACTACTGTGAGTGAGTTGGTCCTTTTATCTGAGGTCTGGAAGGTGTGTCCACATTCTTTCTTTTATGTTGAGTACATTAAGGCTGGGAACAGGACTCCACTAAGGGTATGTCATGTGTCCCTTCCTGTATATAATTTTCATGAATAGGATATCAAGGTGACAGCAGCTTCAGGAAAGTGCCGCGGTAGTGCAGTGGTTAGCATTGTTGTCTTACAGCAAGAGGTTCTCTGGTTTGATTCTAGGCTGTGGTACCATCTGTGTGGAGTCTGCATGTCCCCCCTGAGGTCACATGGGGTTTCCTCTGGGTACTCTGGTTTCTTCCCACATTCCAGCGACATGCAGTAGGTGGATTGGACACACTACATTGGCCACAGGTGAGAGTGTATGCATGAGTGAGTGGTGCAAATGAACTACCGTGACAGGGCTAGCCACCGGATGGTGTAAACCTTGGCTCGGGGAGATTGTCACTGCAGAAGTGACACCCTGACCCCATGTGCAAAAGGGGAAAGGGGTTGAGGATGGAGGATGGATGGATAACAAATGTTTCAGTGTTGCATGGAAGGCTGGAATGTACCTCAAGATTGGCAGATTGGGATAGTTGTCCCTACTTTGCCATAGGGGAATGAGAAGGATGTACTACAGTTATAGAGTCAGAAAGATCACACTCCTCAGCCTCTATAGAAATGTGTACAACAAGGTGCTAGAAAGGAGACTCTGTCCAATAGTCAAACTTCTGATATATGAGAAACAATGCAAATTCTCTAGTAGTTACAAGAGAGTGGATTAACTCTTTGTTAATGCAAAGATATTGATGAAATCATGGAAACTTGCCATGCAGTTTATATTTGTTTCTTAAATTTGATGAAGGCATACAACTGCATATGCTGGAACATATCAAAAGAGGAATTATAGCAGTACAGAGTCAAAAGTCTGCTACTGTGAGTGAGTTGGTCCTTTTATCTGAGGTCTGGAAGGTGTGTCCACATTCTTTCTTTTATGTTGAGTACATTAAGGCTGGGCACAGGACTCCATCAAGGGTATGTCATGTGTCCTTTCCTGTTTATAATTTTCATGAATAGGATATCAAGGTACCACCAACTTCAGGAATATATCCTGTTTTGGGAGTAAGAATTGACACTGTTTGCAGATGATAAACTGCTAGCCTCACATTTCTGTGATGTCCAGCATGTACTGACATAATTATCTGAGAAAGCAGCTGGAATTAATCAGTGCATCCAAATCAGAAGTCATGATCACACCCCAAAATGAGTGGACTGGATTCTGGAGGTAAGACATGAACAGCAAACATTGGGAATCTTGCTCATGAATGAAGGTAGAAAAAGTGGGAGATCCACAAGCAAAGAGGTTCAGCAGTGGCATTATTGCAGGCATTGTCTAGAGTATGGTGAGGAAGCAAATATCTCTCAGTTTACTCGCCAGTGTATGTCACATTCACATATATGGTTATGAGCTGTGGGCATTAACAAAGAGTATGAGAACTCACATACAAGTGTCAGAAATGAGATTCCTTCACAAGGTAACTCTGTTGCTCCTTGGTAGAGGAAGGAGCTCAACAATGAAGGATAACCTCAAAATATAAGTATTGTTCCTCAATGTAGAGTGAGGCCACTTGAAGTTGCTTGAGCATCTTGTGAGTGTGCCTCCTTGCCTGCCTCCTATAAAAAGTATACTAGACATGGCCCACTGGTTGGTGGTTATAGATTAAACCAAGAATATCAAGAAGGTGTCATATATCTCTAGTCACCTAGAAATGTCTGCCATTGCCACAGGATAAGCTAATTTATCTTGTCTAATTTCATTTGCTCAGCTTGTTACTGCCACAGCCATTACCAGGACAAATGGTTTAGACAATGAATTGATGAATGGAGGAATGAATGGATGGATAGATGGCTGGATGGATGGATGGATGGATGGGTGGATGGACAGAAGGTTTGACTTTCTTAGTTGTAGAGTGCAGTATAGTAACCTATTTCCAGTCAACCAAAAGTTCATAACAAGTCAAATGACCTATTGAATAATACTATCAGAAACTTTTCCAAGGTTGCTAACTTCCTGAGGATATTTGGCTCACTCCATTCAGTCTTTGAGCTGTGTCATATCTAATCTGGTTAGCTCATGTTCTAAGTCTCAGTGTTACTTATTCCATCTGACTATTCACCCCCTTTTAGCTTTTCCCCACATAGCCAGCCTGACCTCTCCCTCTTTGATCCTATATAAAGATTGATTTAAAGAAGTAATTCAGTACTTTAGTTTACTTCTTTAATTTTGTTATGTTTCTTTGCCCTATGAATGATTTTCTGGTATCTACCATTGCTGTTGTCTCTCACCATACACCTAAAGAAAACCGGTGGCGGCTGGTGACTTCAAATCAAAGGGGGGGGGGGGCTGCAGGAGACAGCTGAAAGGGTGGGGTCAATGGAAAGGGTGGAGCTATGCTAAAAAACACAAAAACTGGGACTTTAAATAAATACGCTGCCCTGAGTGCCAAACCATGATTATGAGAGTCCAATCAAGACAAAATGAATTGTAGAAGAAAAAAAATATTTCAATGCATTGGCTACATGACAGCTTACTTAATATCTAGATGGAAACAAAAAGGTTGTGAGGCATGAAAAAACAAATTACTTTTTAAATACATTACTGGAATGCCAGCCAAAATCAAGTATAAAAAAACAAGCAGCACTCAACTCAAAACACTTCTCCTTACACTGCAGTTCTAATTATAATTTATATTCAGCTTTATAAAAGTACCAAGTAGCATGCTGAATGTAGTAATCTCTGTGATACTCCCACTTGTAAAAATGTTTCTTATCCAAGAAAGACCTGCTGCCTGACAACTATCTAGTTGTTTCATGGGGAAAACATGATCAAAGTAAAAAATGAACAGCAAACAAAAACAAGCTCAAGATAAGTTGCTTAAAGGATTACTGCACAGGTTATGGACCACACATGATAAATTGGCATTCTGTTTATATTACAGGTAAAATCTGCAAAGATGACTGCAGGTCTCCAACAAATGTAATGAGCTTCTGAAAATACTGTAATCCTGTCCTTTATTGCAAATACTGTCATGTGCATTTTAATACCTAAGGCTTATATGCTATCTAGTTATATGTAAATATTCTCTGGATGGCAACAACAAAAAGGCTTTCAATGTTGGTAATTCTTTAACAATATGCTTATTAAAGCTTACTCACATTTTACAGTCTCAGACAAGCTTACCTGATGGTCATTAAAGCATTGCTACATAAATACAGAGCAACAGGCACTGCAATAACATGCATTTTCTGAATAGGAAGAAGCATAAATCAACAGTATAAAAATATGACAGAAAACCAGAACAGTCTGCAAAAATCAAGGACATTTGAAAAGCCACCTAAGTACTTGTGTCAACCTTGGATGGGGGGATACTCTGCACACTTAAACTGCATAGCTGCTCCTTGCCTTGCTTGGACACATCCAGAGTCACTACATGGGGGAGTGGGGTGCAACAGGTATGTCACAATTTGAAATGTCTCTGGCTGACTGTAATGGCCCTGACACATCTGTCATACCTCTCAGCCTCACAGCTAGAAATCTGGACAAAGCCATAAACAGAAGTGGGATAAAGGCCCCAAAATAAGGACAATTTTTTAAATATTGCTCTTATAAACTTAGAAAGATAATAGAATAGTAGGTCTTGCATTAGTATGAATTGTCTGACGGGTATAAAATCTGAAACTCAAATGTATGTCGTTATTTTCTAACTTCAGTCTTTAATGATTTGCCACTAATTTGCCAGGAAACCACAATTTTATGAAAAACAGACCAAAATGTGATGCAAACATATAAAATAGCCACACAATACATATGGAAACCTGTCAAAGAAAGGATACATTTTTAATATTAGTACTGTTAACTTGAGCAGCTGACAAATTAAAAGAATCTACATGCATTTCTGAAATTAAAATGAATCTATAACTCTGATCATCATAATTACTTATTAATTGTAAATCCTCCACATTGACTTCCAAATTTGCCATTTTGCAGAGGGATTATTAGGGGGGAGAGGAATATTGTGAGCCAAAATTGGGGACAGTTGAGAGGTTTGGATATAACTAATTATATAAAGCAATTTATTTGTGTGTACCTCTCAACCTCTTAATGCAGGAAATGTGGAAAAGGCCAAATATATTGTGGGAGCATACAACCAGTACTAAAAATGACTCTTGTATGAACTTAGACAGTTGACAGAATAATAGGTCTTGCTTTAGCATGCATTTTTCTGAAGGGTATGAAGTCTGAAACTCAATGTCTGCCATTATTTAGTGACGTCATTCCTAAATGATTTGCCAGAAAACCACACATTTTAGGAGGAACAAACCAAAAATAAGAAGCAAATACTATTCATTCTGCAAAAATCAGGACAGTTAAGAGGTATAATTCAGCCGGGGCTGTCTGAGTTTGCCACTCTTCCCCCCTCATAAAATCATGGCTGAATAGACCCTCCTCCCTACAGCTATTCCAATGTCCCATTACTTGCCCATTTACCATGGCCATTTACCATAAACACTGTAATGTGCATACTGCTTTACTTCTACAATGATTTGGATTTCATTTAAAAGTTTTATTCTACATTTTACAGCATAAACACTAATAGACATCTGCTTAACAAAGCAATGCAGTCTCACAATGAAAATAGACTTGGCATTAAAAATTCTCTGCCTTTGAAACTCTCATTCATTGAAACAGCATTGAAACCCACATTCAGAGAAAATACATCTGGCTAGTAGCAGCTAAAGATTAACTTTGGGCTGTTTTCAAATCATAGGCCCCTTGCACAGAAAACATACATGTGTTCTTTGATACACCTTCCTGATTGTATTAAATTATATTCCTTGTATAATACAGTACAGTTGTTAGAGGGTGTTTTAAATTTATTGTTTTGCACATTTTTCCAGTAAATAATGAAACAAAATGCATGCACCAATAATGACAAAACTGCCCAATTCAGAACATTTCCATCATAAAAGTCTACTCAAACTTCTACAATCCACCAGTATCAGTAAATATGCACAGTCTCTGCAGAAGTAAGGGTCATCTAAATAATTCTGCATTAAAGAGATATGTAACTAATGAAGAGGTTGCTGCTAGCAAACAACTTTATATTTCATTGTTTCGTCTACAAATAAAGTGCCTGTTGCCCTTGAGGAATAAATTGCCTATGTTACATTTAAAAAATGATAAGCTAATAATATTGCAATAGGGAATGGATGGCAAACTGCTAAGAGGTTCATCATTACTAGGTATCTCCGCCAACGAGGACATTCTCAGGACTGCAGCATCCAACCCCTTTAAAACTACAATACAGTACAGTATCAGCAATGCATCTACATACTGCGGGAGTAGAACCCACAGCCTTCTGCATCAAAAGCAAGTACACTACCTGTTGTGCTATTAACAATGCAAGCAGACTCAGCATAAGCAGCACTAAACTTCTCTTCAAGCTCTCAGCAACTTGTAAAATCCACTTGACACTCAATTGTATCTCTCAACTTTGAAGTACAAGAAATCTAGAAAAAGCCAAAATTCATGGGGTGGGGGACAAAAGCCCCAAAACTTAGGACACATTTTAAATATTGCTTGTATAATCTTGGAAAGTTGCTAGAATAAAATGTTGTGTTACCACCATGCATTTCATTGCCAAGTCTTGAATCCAGGACCCTGTGAACTACAGTCAGAGCAACATACCACTATGCCAAATCAGCTGTTTCTTGAAAGACAGGTAGATTGAAACTTAAATGGCTATCATTTAGTGAATTCAGTTCTCACCATAGCTTTCAACCTCTTAGCACAAAACACCTAGACAAAGCCAATAATGGGGGAATACAGCCCCCAAACATATTCAGTGAATTCAGTTCTCACCACAGCTCTGAACCTCTTAGCACAAAAAACCCGGACAAAGTCAATAATGGCAGAATACAGCCCCAAAAATTGGGACACATTTCAAATATTGATACTATAAACAGAAAATTGCTAGAATAAAAGGTTTTGTGTTACCATGTACTTTCTGAAGAATATGAAGTCTGAAATTCAAATGCCTGTCATTATTTACCGAATTCAAAATCCAGAAAACCACAGATTTTATGAGGAACAGAACAGAGCAAAAATATGAGGCAAACATTTCACAAGAACAAAAATATGAAGCAAAATTTTCACAAGTGGTGGTGAGTAGGGAATTCAAGCTCTTGCTACCTGCTCCCAAGGTACAGGGTTTGAGTCTAGCCACCAGGGATATTTCCTGAGTTCTCTCTGGCCATCAGGTATATTTAACTAGTACATTGCACACACACACACACACACACACACACACACACACACACACACACACACACACACACACACACACACACACACCAAGGAGTTCAGTTGTTTCAAAAAAGCCCCACGAGAGCAAGCTACCAAGCCTGCAGACGTTGCAGTCTGATCCCCTTCCAGTAGATGCAGTTGCAACTGCATAGACTTATGGGATCTCTGTTGTCTGAATGCTATCTTCCTAATCCAGACTGGTTCACCAGCAGTCTGGATTCCTATCCGCATGCTCCAGACTGGTTCACCAGCAGCCGAGTTCCATGAACATGCATGCGCAAAGTTCCAGGACTCGCATTTTTTTCTATTTTTTTTTTTATTTTAATGTCATTTAATTTTCTTTTACAGCTGGGGTCTGCAATCCTGCAGTCCAATAGCATGACCCGCCCCTGAAGAAAACCCTGTTGAATGATTTTATTGCAATAACTGGCATTACTATTCTCTACCTAATCTTCCTTTTTGCTTTATTCATAAATTCTGTGAACTGTTTGTCTTTCAGACTTTTCTTCATTTTTATAAGCACTTATTGGTTTCTGAGCACTATTCTGATGCTCCTCTAGACCATGTGTGTTTTCTTTTCTTTTATCCAATGTTTTCATTGCTCCTGCTAAGATATTCCACCATGACCTCTTAACTCATTCATCCCTTTCCCCTGCTTACCAGTACCTCTAAAATTTCCCCGTCATTTTCTTATATTAAAACTCCCCCTTGTCAGATACATGAATATAAGACCACATTGCTTTCTTTTTGCTACAAATATGTGTTTTTTTGTTCATGGGTAATGTACTCTGTTCAACTTCCCCCCAATATATCAGGCAAGTACAACAGAAAAAACAGAATAACGTTACTCTTAATGATGTCCTGTATACACTGGTGGAATTATTTTGTCCAGAACCTCTATAATATAAAGAAGGTGTCATATATATCTAGTCTAGATTTGAGTAGCAAAGTCTCTTTCTGACAGATTTAGGCTCCCCATCAAGTTGCCCTTTTACTTCACTTACTTGTCCTGTCTTAACCTTTTATCATGCTTTCAAAGTGCATGAAATGTCTGGCCTTTTTCTCCCTCTGTTCAGACTACCATTACATATAGCCTGTGTGTTTCAATACCCTTGTATCCTGCTGGTTCTTTCTCACTGTCCTGTCAGACTTCAGTTTAGATCTCTTTGCTAACCTAGCCCTTGCTTTATTATTCCTTTTATGTCTGCCTTCACTAGTCCAAAGTCTGTGTACAATTCTCCCATTTTCTTCCTCAGATTCCTGGCTTTGCATAGCAGTATTACTTGTAATCCTTTCCCCATTTCCCATACTCCTCCTGCCTTTGTCTAGTGCTTATTTTCTTCTGCCCTTTTACCACTTGCACTGCAGTTTAAGGATATCATTATGAAAATGCACTTTTCTAGTCTGCCCTTTAATAAGGTTGTTCATTCTCTGATAGGGTGTTGTCTGCCCTTTGCCTCAAGTTCTTTTTTGTAGCATGTCTCATCCTGGCTGCATGTAACCTATATCCTTGATTATTTATCATTTCCCTAATCAGTAACCTATACCCTTGATTATTTATCATTTCCCTAATCTGTAACCTACATCCTTGATTATTTATCATTTCCCTAATCTGTAACCTGTATATCCTTGATTATTTATTGTTTCCCTAATCCATAAGTTGAAATCCTTGACAGCATAACCTTTCTTCTTTCCTAACTTAGCCAATATACCCAACATTTATTCCTTACCTCCCTGGCTTCTTTCACTTTTATATCTATTTTCTCACTGACTAGACTGAAAGATCACAACAGCAACTGTATGCACATTGACACATTTACGTCGATGTACATAGTGAGCAAAACACCTAAATGGCGAAAACCAGAACGCCAAACACGTTTCATCATCATAATGCACCACACAGGTAGGTAAAATCTAAACTAAAATATTAAATTAATTAGCTTTTGCAGGGGGGCAAGCCCCCCTGCACCCCCATGTGGCGGGCTTTGCCCCCACACTCCCCTACTTAAATATACCAACTCTGAGACCGCACTACATTGAGGAAAAGGATATATTTCCTTATCCCCACCATTGTGCTGCTAGCTATGAAACACATTTGGCGTTCCGGTTTTCGCCGTTTAGGTGTTTTGCTCTGTATGTACATCGACGTAAATGTGTTGATGTACATACATTCGCTGTTGTGATCTTTTGGTCTAGTCATATAGATCCTTTCTCACCTACCAAATCACTTCATCAAACATGAACTACTATATACTTGTGACCATCTGTTAACTGACATACTTTCTGTCTTCAGTCCTAGGAATATTTTCATAGCCTCCAAGCTTCTCTTCACCTCCTCCATCTATTTCCCTTAATAATGAGTCACCGATGTACAGCACCCACTTTTCTGTTCACCATTGGTCTTTCATTCCTTTCAACCCTCCAGGCTTACCCCCACTGTATTTTCTCTGGTATATTTCCCATTTATTCCTCCCTCCTACTGTATCATCTACAGTTTCACGTACTTACCTTAACTCAACATAATTTCTCCTGTTTGTTGATCCTATTCTACTCTTTGTACATGTTGTATTTTCCTTACTTGTTGAACTAATTCCCTCTGTTCTGCTTTTGGTTTCTTCCCGATCTTCCTTTCCAAACTTTCACTCCCAAACTTCACCTCCTGTTTAAATTCTTCTTCATTTTGTGCTCACTTATTTCTTATGTCCACATTTTCTCTTCTGCTTCCCGTTTCTTCCTGTTCGCTACTTCCCTTTACACCTGCTTCCTGATGCTGTACTTTCTGTTCCACTTCCTTCATCATCCTCCTTGTCTCTATCCTCATATTTCAAACTACTAACATTACTACCCAATGGACATCATTGTTGCTTGTCTTTCTGCATTATTTCTTCTGTACCTCCCTGTCATCATTAACCCCTGTCTTTTGTCCTCTCATCTCTCTTTCCTCCACTTGTGACACTTTCAACATATTTTCTACGAACTGCTCTATAAATGCTTATATAAGTTCCCTTGTATTTTGTTATTGTTATTTAGGCATTTGGTCAAATATGCCTCTTTGTGACTTCAAAGACATCAGAATGACAGACTTGTCTATCAAGAACTGCCTCTTTACCTTTTTGCAGATTCATATCCATTACTTCAGAAATACTGGCTAGTAGCTTTAGCCTCTACCACTCCATTCCTCTTTTGCCTTTGATCTATCCCAGCAGCAGCATCTTCTATTGTGAATCTTGTCTTCACATTATATGACCAAAGCATTAGAATTCTAGTTTTAGTATTAGGTCTTCTACTGAACAGTCTGGAGTTATTCCCTTGCATGTTGACTGGTTTGATCTTCCTGTAATCCATGGAATTCTCAAAAGTTTTTTTCAACACCACATTTCAAAACCATTGATTTTTCTGGTCAGTTGTCATAATTATATTTTAACTCTCATAGCCATATGTTATTACTAGGGAACCCGTAGCTTTGAATATAAGGACTTTTGTTGACAATGTAATGTGTTTCCTCTTTAAAATCATATACATATTTACCACAGTGTTATTTTTAAAACAAGGGTATTTTAATTTCATAGCTGCAGTCAAACCAGGTAAAAAGAAACTGTCATTGCCTCTGTTTCTTCACCAACATTTGCAGAGGCTTGATAGAGTTAGATGACGCTGGCAAACTAGTTTTTGTGTTTTCTTCTTTCGCTTTCATCAGCAGGTTCTTCAGCTCTTCCTCACTTTCAGCCATCAGACTGGTATCATCTTCATACCTGAGTTTATTAATATTTCTTCTGGCAGTTTTAATTCTAGCATCCGATTCATCTAACCCAGCATTTTGCATGACATATTCAGCAGATAAATTGAATAGATAAGGTGGCAATATATAGCCTTTGTATACTCCTTTCCCAGTACTGCACCAGTCAGGTATTCCATATTTGGTTCTAACAGTTGCTTCTTGTTCTCCATACAGAGTCCTCAGAAGTTGTTCTCCTTACAGAGTCCTCAGAAGACAAATAAGGAAAGCCTGTCTCCCCATTTCTCCATGAATTTACCACATTTTGTTAAAGACCACATAAGCATAATCTTTAGAGTAGCCAATAAAGTGGAAATAAAATTTTTCTGGATCTTTCTTGCTTTCTCCATTATCCAGTGTATGTTGCCAATTTGATCTTTGGTGCCTATGCCCCTTCTAAAACCAGCTTATGCATTTGGAAGTACTTGGTCTCGATATATATTGATAGAGTCTATCTAGCAGGACTTTGAGCATTACCTTACTATCATGTAAAAGAAGTGCAATTATTATTTGATAATTTCAGGACTAATTAAAATTACTCAATTTTGGAATGGAATATAACCATATGTTTTCCATTTTAATATTCAGTGCGGTATTTTCCAAATTTGGTGGCAAATTCCAAGCAACACTATAACAGCATCATTTTGCAGGATTTTAAGCAATTCATATGAAATTCCCTCTCTTCCTGTGTCTTGTTGTTAGCAAGGCTTTCTAGGGCCAATTTAACTTTACCTTCCAGGCTGTCTGGATCTAGACAAGAGACTATGCCATCTTATGTCTATGTATCAGTGAAATTAGATATTTATTTTATAGTTAGCTCTTGTGTATATTACTGACACCTATTTTTAATATCTTCTGCTTCTGTTAGATTTCATAGGATCATAGGAGATTGCATTGACCCAGAGGTCATTTTAATCCTAGCCATTTCAACCCAATGTAATACCACAGAAGTACTAGTCAATACCCAAAATTGCATTTAGTGATGACTACCCATGTCCTAGAGGGTTGTGAGCACTATCCCCAGTAAAAGTTTCCAGTGCCCCATCCACTCATCCAGGTTTTTCTTGAACAGTATCATAGAGGTACTCTGTTCTACATGAATTGTTAGCCTCTTCCAAAGATGTGGCAGACGCTGGGAGATAAATCTGTCCCTCCAGCTCATCCTGTTTAAGTTGCAGGCCAAATATAAGTCCCTGGAATGGGTAGCCCTAGACCCATTTGATTAGCAGATATGCAGTAAGTTAATTAGGTTTGGGTCTTGGGTTGCTCTGTAGGACAGGCATAAGTCTCCCCTAAAAAGTCTATATGATAAGGAGTCTAATGACAGGGACTTTAGTCGGTCCATTTAAGGTACATGTTGGAGGCCGTTGATCTTCTTTGTTATAAACCTCTGAGGTCTTTCTAATTGCTCCAGGTGCTTAGCATGGTACATACCAAATGGGGTGTTATATTCAATTATGGGCCAGATAAGTGCCGAGTATAGGGGGGGGGGCGGTTATAACTTCTTTTGCTCTCTAGGTGATGCCTTTACTAATCAAGTTAGCTCTGTGGAAAGCTTTCCTTACAACAGTAGACACATGGTGGTCAAAGTTGAGGTCACGGTCAACCCGTGATTCCAGGTCCCTTACCACTTCATGGGTATTAGGATACTGTTGCTGATTTGATAGTGTGAAGGGACATCGTGTGTGCTGAAGGGAATGATGATGCATTTCTTTGCATTCAGTTTAAGACTATGACTAATACACCAGTCAGTGGTCTGTGTGAGACCCTCCTGTAGTATACTGACATAATTTGGGATTCAATGATTGTACCTAGTTTGCAGTCATCTGCAAACATGGTCAGTCACAACCCTTTAGTTTTGACCTGAACTTCTGAGAAGTACATCCCAAACAGTAGGGGGCCTAACACTGACCCCTGTAGCACCCCATTGGTAACAGATCTGCTGGTTGATGCGGAGTCACCCACTTTGATAGTGTGTGTCCAGTTTTTGAGCCAGTTGGCCATCCATCTTACAACAAAGGGGTTTACATTCAGTTTGCTAAGTTTATCGGTAATGCCTGAATGTGAGATTGTGTCGAAAGCCTTTGCCAAGTCAAGGTATGCTGTGTGCACAGATTTGCCCTCATCACTGGCCTTTGTAACACTTTCAAAGAAATCCACCAGATTTAACAGGCAGGATCTGCCTTGATGAAGCCAAATTGGGTAGGATCCAGGGTATGGAGGTCACCTATGTCTTTATTTATGAGGTCCACAATGATATGTTCCATGGCCTTACAGATGAGGCTGGTCAGGCTCATGGGTCTGTAATTCCATGAGTCTGTTGCTAGGCCTGTAGAGGAGAATAACTGCAGCTGTTTTCCATTCCACAGGAACAAGGCCTGTGGTTAGGCTATGATTGAAAAGAGTACTTAGTGGTGATGCCAGTTCATGTTTTAGCCTGTTTAGAAGGCAGCTTGGGATGTCATCTGGTCCCACAGAGGCCGTGTTCTTTGCCTTGGACAGGTCTTTGAGGACCTGCTCTTCAGATATGTCAGGGTGTGGAGAAGTTTGGGGGAGGGTTGTTGTAAGTTAGGAGGGGATAATGGAGTGAAATTTTCACCAAACCTATCTGCTAGCAGGTTTGCTATCTCTGAGGGGTCAGTGTGTGATACAGTTCGCCAACTTTCTGCACATGCTTGGGTCCTGCCCTTTAGGTTACATATGTAGCTGTCAAAGGCCTTATGGTTATCCTGGGCAGTACTTGCTTGGTTTATCTCAAAGGAGCTCTTGGAGGATTTGACAAGTTATCTTATTTGCCTGTTTAGGCTGAGGAGGGTGCTTTTCCATTGTTAGGAACTTGTCTTTGTTTTCTTGGACAGCAATTTTTTGCATTTATTGAGAGTTTGTTAATGCTGGAAGTTCACCAAGGCATCTTGATTTTACTTGGGGCTCTGGGTTTGATTCTATCTGGTACAGTTGAGTTTATACACTTATGCAAATGATTGTACAGGGCTTTAGTGTAAGCTTCAGCATGGTTACCACTTTTAGCTTGGGGTGGGGCTTGGAATGCATTTATACCTTCACCTAGGAGGGTATAGTTTGCCTTGGTGAAGTTTTTTAGTATAATTTCACCCTTTGTGAGTTCTGTTGTTAGTGTTAGTTTGAAGGTGACTGATTTATGGTCAGTTTTATCTAATGAGGGTCCAACAGTTGCAGCAGAGCACCTGTTTGACATGTTGGTGAGGACCAGATCTAGAATGTTTGTTCCTCTTGTCAGGGTACGAACAATTTGGTCCAGGACACTTGAATTCACAAAGTCAAGGAATTTTTTGCTAGAGAGTTTGGGCTACAGTAGGTTTCCCAATTAATGGTGGGATAATTGAAATCCTCCACAACCAGCGTGTTCATTAAAATTTGGATTGTCTTCAATTTGGTTAAGTAGGCTTCATGGGTGTCATGACCTATTGAGGGGATCTATAACTGGCTAGGACTTGAATACCTGGACCTGGAGAAACTCCATGGAGTTGTCCAGTCAAACTACATGGAAGGTGAATTGTTCTGTAATACAGATTGAAACACAGCCTCCTTTGATTTCCAGACATTCATTTTGCGGTTCAAAGGTGTGGAAGGCATTGTAGCCTTGCAGGGCCAGGGTACTCTCTGAGGCCTTAAACCAGGTTTCTGTGGCTGCGCAGACATCTACATCTTCTAGTGATACAAGTGCTTCCAGGGAGTGCAGTTTTTTGTTTAAGCTCATAGCATTTAGCAGCATGACCCTTATTTTGTTATGAATAGTTAATTTTACATTAGTAATGTTGTTTTTGAGACCTTGCCAAAAAAGGCACTATGGAGAAATAAGAGCCTTTGCCAGCAGCCAAAAGCCTAGGGGTGCCAGGTGCAAACTGTCTCTGGCAAACCAGTGATGTTTGTTGACCATGACTTCCCAAGCAGACAGGAACTGGATCCCCTTGGAATGACACCAAAAAACTAAGCCAATTATTGAAATCAATAATTTTTTATTCATACTGTGGCATCATTCTAGGAGAGAGTAGTATGCTGCTCAAGGGTAGGGACATACCTGCTTGGGACAAATACTCATAGAACTCGACCATGTCAGTCTTCATATAGTCCAGCTAGGTACATCTCAGGTCATTCACACCAACATGAACTATGACACAGTCATAATGGTACTTGTTGTTGAGAGACCTGAGTGCATGTGTGATTTGGCGAATCCTGGCACTGGACAGGCAGCTGACCATAACTTTCTCCTTGTCCAACCTGGTGAGTGCAACATCTGTGAGTCTCACTGTTGAGTCTCCAATGACAGGAAAACTGGGGTTACAAGCTTGATGGGTGTGGCACTGGTGTTGCTATGTGTCATAGGTGCTGTGGAGACTGTGTTAGCTGTAGCAGACTTGCGTTTTGGAGGTCTATGGTGTTTCGGTAATTTTTTTGAGTGAACCTCCATGTATGTGGATTTATGTGTTTAATGCATACTATGTATGTGAGTAGTGGATGTGTAGGAGTAGTGGTACTTTGTGAATATGTAGTGGTGGGTGAGTTGACAACTTTCTCTGTGTTACTGTTTTGAGTGAGAGAGAGCATGGATTCTGTATTCTTGGTGTAAATATGTCTCTTGCACTCTGTACTAGATTGTGTTATTAGTAGAGGATTGTCTGTGTACATGACGCAATTGCTACACTGCCTCAAGAGACCCATGTCAACAAGGTTGGCAGGAGAAACAAGCAAAGTCCAGCTATCCATAATGCTAGGTTGAAGACTGTTGGCACTAGGGGTGGCTTTTCAGAAATGTTCACAGAGGAGTTCAGTGAATGGGTTTTTCTGTCTGAGTTTTAAGGTAAAATTTGTTGAATTTAACTGTCCACCTTTGGCATGGTTGCATGACATGCAAACAAGCAGAAACCTGCTCAGATGCAGGGCCTAAATGCCAGAAGCTAAAACTTGAAAAAAAAAATCTAACAAAATTCAGAAAGACCAATAAGGATGCTGATTTCAAGCCCTAGACTGGCCTACTTTTAACAGTCAGGTCCCAATCAACACAATTCTCTTACAAAAGTGCAGATAGGTCACTTCCAATCCAAGATGGTCTGGAAAACTTGCTCAGAACAAGCAAACCACTAAAAACAGTTCCAAAAGCAACAGGTCTGGATCTGGACTATGCTACAGCTATTAGCTACCCTGGTTTCAGTGGGAAACACTAGAGAATGTTTAACACAGCAGAAAAATAGCAGTGAGACACTCAAAAAATGTTTAAAGCAGCAGAAAATCAGCCAAGAGGCTGTAAAGAATGATTTAAACAGTTAACAGATCAGTTAATTAAGTACTGCTTGGTGGGAAAACCAGAACAGGCAGAAAAGATAGCTTTAAAACAGTGATAAAAATACCAGTAAATACTTAACAAACAGTGGAAACAATAAAAAAGCTTGCTAGACAGTGAAAACAGCAATAAAATTCAATTTTACAGACACAGTGTAGCGGGCAATTGCAGTATAACAGTGTAGTTTAGTGCACAGTAAATAAATACAGCATAAAAGTAGGTGTCAGGCAATAGGAAGGTGCAGTAAATAGTATAAATAAGCAAAAAAAAAACAGGCAACTTATGTTTTTTTGGAAGCTCAGAAGCCTCTAGTCATCTGGTGTCTCTGCTCAGAGTTGTGGCTGGTAGTCCACCTCAGTTCAGCTCGGCTCCCATCTCTGTCTTTTATCATGCCAACGTTTACCTGGAAATTTCTCTCTATATTGCCAATCATCTTGAACAAATGCCTTGTATTTACATTGTATTATCTTCTTCCTGATCTTTATACTTTTCACTTAAGTATGTTTCCTTAGCTCTTCTTGCTCTTCTCCTGTGGATTCTAAACTCTACCCCATCTGAGAATTTCTGGTGCCACACCGTATACTAGGGCAAGCTCTATGATCTATCTCTGATATTGACTCATTCATCACCTCTGCATCTTTTCACTTCCTTACATCATCTTACGCTCTTTGAATGCTGACCAACTCTTGTCATCCTGCCATTCTGGTTGCACCACACTGTTTTATCTTCCTAGCCCTTATTATGTTCCATTCTCTATTACTTCACATTGCCACTTTCCTGTCTCAGTCTGTACTTGACTGTCTTTTGAACCCCTTCACTGTCCAGATCAGCTCTACATTACTTCAGTTGGCCATGAAACTGTTCTGGCAATCACTACTGAACAAATTAAAAATGTTGGCATTTAAAATACTGCTCAATCTGGAAATGACACTTGATCAAAAGAGCTGCCATTATCGACAACTTAGAGATGCTGTGATACTACAAACAGCACATATAGCCCTATATTAACATCACTTTAAATGCTTTTAGATTTCATACTTTTTACCGTACCTCCTATGGTTCTTTACTCCAATTCCTTTTCACAGTCAGTAGCATTTACAGATCCTGGTTAAATCACAACTTCAGAAACACACTGCAGTTCTTGTTAGTTTGTTGTCTGGTATATTTCGTACAGCAGTGGACACTATGATTACCAGGCCATAACTCATACCACACTTTTCGGCCATCTAACCTGGACCAGAACACCAAAGGTGGAGGTGTGTCCATATTCATTAAGGATATCCACACCTCCAGGCTAGTTGCGCAGCATAATGCATCCGAGGTTATCCAAGTGCAACTAACTCTGGGCAAAACTGCAATCCAAATTGTAGCTTGCTACAGATCTCCCACCATACCCAGGATTCCCACTCCTCTTTCCTTGATATACTGGAAAATATTAGAGTTAAACAAAACAACCTAATAATGGGTGATTTCAACTACCCCACCATTAACTGGGAAAACTACTCATGTACCAACTCCTTTGCTCAACGCTTTCTGGAATTCATAAATTCCAATGACCTGGATCAACTTATCCACACCCCCACCAGGGGCAACAATATCCTAGACCTAGTCATTACCAACATGAGTGACCGGTGTTTCACACCTGAAGTCATCTACTTGTTGGTCAGATCTGACCATAAGCTAATCACCCTTAGATATCTGCATCCCACCCCCACCCACCATTAAGGAAACCAAGATAAAAAATTTCTCCAAAGCCAACTTCATGCTTCTTAAGACAGAAGTGGCGAACTTCATGACACCCATGCAGATGGACAATACAGTTACGACTGCTGAATCCTACACACATGCACTCTATAAGCACTTACACGAGTGCATGGATCATGCTATCCCAAACAGAACCAAGATGCTATCCTGCAAAAAAAGGAAGCCAATCTCGTGGTCCCCTGCTATAAGCAAACTCTGCAACAGAAGGAAGAAACTGTTGCAAAAGAGAGTAAAATCCCATGAGTGGAGGAGCTCCCTGGACAGCCTCAGTAAGAAGCTGAGATCCCTTATAAGATCCTCCAAAGCTAGCTACAAAAACAAAATCACCCCTGATTCTAAGGGAAACCACAAAGCATTCTATAGCTATGTCAAGAATCTTAATGGCAACACCCAGATCTGCTCTGAGTTACAGCACAACGACACAAAAATTACAGAACCAACTGATATTGCCAACATCCTGGCAGATAGGTTCAGTGCTAACTTTACCCCCCCCCCTCACCCCCTAAAGGGCCCATATCTATACAGGAAGAATGCAGAGTCCCTGTAATCACATCTCTGCAGGTAAAAACTGCACTCTCTAAAACCAGAAACACAGCATCCATGGGACCGGACAACATCCCAGGCTGCATTTTACATGAACTTCAGAATGAACTGGCTCCCCACCTAAACACATATTCAATCATAGTCACACATCAGGCTTTGTGCCCACTGGATGGCGCACAGCAACAGTTATCCCGCTGCACAAAGGGGGAGCCACCACTGATCCTGGGAACTATCGCCCTATTAGCCTGATGAGCCTGGTCTGCAAGGTGATGGAACATATCATCATGGAACTCATAAACAAAGACACTGGTAACCTCCAAACTCTGCACCCCACCCAGTTCGGGTTTGTGAAAGTCAGATCATGCCTTCTGAACCTGATTGACTTTGTTGAGGCAGTCACCAAAGCCGTAGACAAGGGTAAGTTGGTTCACACAGCCTATCTTGACCTCGTCAAGGCTTTCAACACTATCCCCCACTCTGGAATTATAGCTAAACTCAATAAATTAGGTATAAATCCCTATGTCACAAGATGGGTTGCCAACTGGCTCACTGACAGAACCCACACTGTAAAAGTTGCAGACCCCAAACCTGACTTCAAACTAGTGACAAGTGGAGTACCACAGAGTTCAGTCCTGGGACCATTCCTGTTTGGTATCTACTTCTCTGAAGTACAGGCTAACACAAAAGGCCTCTAACTAATGAAGTTCACCAATGACTGCAAACTAGGAGCCATAGTCGAGTCCCTAAATTATGTGGACATCCTATAGAAGGGCCTCACTGAGACAGATGCCTGGTGTCAGAGGCATGGCCTCAAGCTCAATGCCAAAAACTGCATTGTCATCCCCTTTGGTAAAAACTCTGTACCCATGAACTACCACATAAATGGCAGTCTACTTAATGCCGAATGTGGGATACGAGACCTTGGGACCTAGGTGGACAGTAGTCTCTCCTTTAATAATCACATCGCCACAGTAGTCAGGAAATCCTTCTATGTGGCACACCTCATCACAAAAGGGTTCTCATCCAGGAAAAAAAGAGGTCAGTGTTCCCCTCCACTCGGCACTCATTAGACCCATTATAGACTACAACTCCCCTTTTGGAATGCACCTCACAAGACATCTGCAGCAGCTGGAAAGGCCACAGAAGTACCTCACAAGGAGGATTACCGGCCTCAAACAGATGCCCTACACTGACCGTCTCAAAAAACTCCAGCTTTACTGTGTAACATATTGCCTACTTTGAGGAGATCTCTGCCTAACATATAAAGCTAGGTTAAACCCAGAGCTGTTGGACATGCTGCACCTAAAAAAATCCCAATCCCCTTCGAGCTACACGCTCTAGGGACCTAAACCTTGACACCACAATAAACAGGACATGCTGGAGGGATAGATTCCTGTCCCAGAGACTTCCTATACTCTGGAACAAGCTATGCATCTATGTCAAGCAAAGTTCCTCATTAGCACTCTTCAAGAAAAATCTTGATGAGTGGATGGGAAATAGGAAATACACCCCAGGGATCACTTCTGTGGCTCTGCTCGACAGGGGCACAGGAAATTAACTTTCTTGGGTGGAGTAAGCCAGGGAACCTTGTTGACTAAGCTTACTTAGGCCCTTGGGCCGATAGCCTAGTACCTACCTATGAACCTATGAACCTATGATGATTGGGTCTGAATATGAATAACACATATGGAAGTTAATATTAACTCTAAATCTAAGGGATAATGTTGCACTCCAGATTGCTTGATGGTATTTAGGGCCACTTGCTCAGAAACAAAATTTCAAACATAACAAAATCCTCCCAAGGCAAACGCAAGGTTCTGCTGCTTACTGCTAGAATTCTAAACTTGAAGCTGTATTCCATGGAAGCACTCCTCACCTTGAAAGATGCTGACATCTATGCAGTCACTAAGACATGGTTCAAGGCTGAGGAGAGCACCCTGACCGTGGTAGGCTACAATACCTTCCACACATTCAGACCTGAAAATGAGTGTGAAAGAACCAAAGGTGGAGGGTTATCCATCAACATTAAAGCCAAGTACACCTAAAGACTGGTCAAACAGTATGACTCTCTCGAACTACTCCATGTCTAATTAACTGAAGGAAAATACCCTACTACATCATTGATAGCTATAGGTTCCCCCACCATGATCCAAGAAAAGCACACTACCTACTGAGACTTACTGGAATCACTTTCCATACAGCTCAACACCTTAATCATGGGTGATTTCAACTATCCTTCCATCAACTACATGACATATACAAGCACAAATATACTCATACAGAGGTTCTTGCACTTTGTTAATTCAAATGCACTAGAACAGATTGTCTGCAACCCTGCAAGAGGCTCAAATGTCTTAGACATAGTACTCATGAACATGGGGAGTTACTGCACTCCCCCGTGTGATGCCTTCCATGGTAAGGTTGGACCATAAACTGTCTCTTTTGAATTAACTATTGGACCTTACACCCCCACAGGAGCAAATAAACAAAAAACTTTTCTAAAGTAAACTTCAGACTACTATGTGATGGTATATAAAGTGTTTTAACCCCCCCCCCCCCACTCACAGACAATAATGATTCCTATACAGAGGTGTACTCAGATGCCCTGTACAAACACTTAAGCAGCTGTATAAATCTGGCTATATCTGACAGGATCAAAATCAGGTCCTCCCAAAAAAACAAGCCACACTTGTGGACCACAAGTATAAACAGGTTATATAACAAGAGGAAGAAACTGATGTCTAAGAATAAGAGGGAACTGACTCCGCATAGGAAGAATTCCCTCCTCAGCTTGAACAAGCAAATCAGAAATCTCATGAAATCCTCTAAAGCTAAGTATGAAGCTAAAATAGCATCCATAGCTAAAGATAATTATAAGGCATTCTTTAAATATGTCTGAAACCTAAAAGAGAATGCCCAGCTGGGTGCAGTACTGTTAACAGATCGTACCACTCATACTGCACCAGAGGAAATCGCCAACCTGCCAGCTGACAGATTTGTTGTAAAGTTCACCCCAAAGCATACCTTACACCAGTCCTCTGCCTAGTATCTCTAAAGAGCAGGTCTTATCTGTGCTCTCCAAGACCAAAAACAAGCCCTCAATGGGACCAGATAACATCCCAGGATGCTTATTAAGCAATCTAAAACAGGACCTAGCAGACCAACTTAGCACCCTCTTTAACCATAGCCTGAGAACTGGCTTTGTTCCAGAAGATTGGAGAATAGCAACAGTAATCCCCTTGCACAAAAGGGGGCCATCAACAGACACTGGGAACAATAGACCCATAAGTCTAACCAGTCTCATCTGCAAGCCCATGGAAAGAATCATCATGTACCTGATCAACAAGTATATAGGTGACCTTCAAACTCTAGACCCAACCCAAACTGGCTTTATTAAGGGTAGATTGCTTAATAAACCTGGTGGACTTCTTTGAAAAAGTCACAAAAACCCTGGTTGAAGGTAAAACAGTGCATACTGCCTATCTGAACCTGGCCAAAGCTTTTGACACAATCCTATACTCAGGTATCATTGAAAAACTCTCTCTGTTAGGGATTAACCCTTACATTACAAGATGGGTAGCCAATTGGCTCAACGACAGAACACATACTATCAAAGTTGGTGACTCCACATCTACCAGTAGGTCCATCACCACTGACATACCACAAGGTTCTGTGCTGGGTCCTTTAATGCTTGGAATATATTTCTCAGAAGTCCAGGCTACATTTGATGGCCTTTGGCATGCCAAGTTCATGATGATTGCAAATTGGGTGCAATAATTGAGTCCCCCAATAATGTTAACATACTACAGGAAGGGCTAACACAGACAAATGACTGATGCCAAACCATGGACTAAAACTAAATGCAAAAAAGTGTATTATTATTCCATTTGGAAAAGTAGAATTCCCCAGTACTGTAACTACAGTATGACAACACTCCCCTAAGCTCAAACCCAGTGGTGTGAGATGTAGGAACACAGGTAGATAGCAATCTGAACTTCATCCACCAAGTTTTCTTTGTGGTAAGGAAAGCATTCTACATTTTGTACCTCATAAGTAAGGGCATTGCATCCAGGTCTAAGGATGTTATGGCCTCACTGTACTCAACCCTCATCAGACCACTAAGAGAGTACAATGCTCTTTTTTGCATGTACCTCAATAGACACTTGCAGCAGCTGGAGAGACCAGAGAGTTTCCTCACCAAGAAAATACAGGGCCTCAAAACCATGACACACATGGATAGACTAAAACCCTGTCACTGTACTCTGTATCATATAGGCTGCTGAGAGTAGACTTGTGACTGCCCTACAGGGCAGTCTCTGACCCTGCCCTGATGGATATGGTTCACATACACAAATCTAATGGCACAAGAGTCACTTACTCTAGGGATCTTAAAATAGCCTGTGACATTAACAGAATATGCTGGAGAGATAAATATGTCTCCCAGAGACTGGCGTTCCTCCGGAACAAATTTCCAATTTACATGAAGCAGAGCACCTCATTGACCCCATTCAACTGCAACCTGGACAAAAGGATGGGAGACTGCAAATTCACCCCGGAGGTGGCACCCATGTCCCTCACGGACAGGGGAGTTGGTGCTGACCATAGACTAGCTCTGCAAAATACATTCACTTAATAAGGACAGGTGGGGCAACTTGAGATTAACATGGCTAATCTTATAAGGGCTATAGGGCCCCTAGCCTAGTAACCTCCTATGAATCTATGAACCTATAAGAAAACAAAAGAATTATTTTCACTATTGCCAGCATTCTCTATAATTAAGAAACAGAAAGCAGATTGCACTCTCTCATTAGGGATAATTTTGCTGATTCCTTTTTCTCTGATATTTTAGCCACATTGCACTTGTGTTACTCTCTAACTCCAAGTTATTCAGCGAAACAGTTTTAATTTTTTCCAAAACAAAAAAGTCTTAACTGTGAGTCTTTTGTTGGACTACCTAACTGGAACATTTCCAGGGTTAATAAAAATCATTATTTGAACTTTTTGGGTGTTGGGAGGATTATTCCTCCCTGCTTTCAGCTAACCATATCATGCAGTCTTCACTAGAACCATAACAATCAGCTATCCATATCATGCATGTCTTCACTAGAATCATAACAATCAGCTAATCATATCATGCATGTCTTCACTAGGACCATAACAATTAGCTAACCATATCATGCATATCTTCACTAGAACCATAACAATCAACTAACCATATCACGCATGTCTTCAGTAGAACCATAACAATCAGCTAACCATATCACGGATGTCTTCACTAGAACCATAACAATCAACTAACCATATCACGCATGTCTTCAGTAGAACCATAGTAATCAGCTAACCATATCACAGATGTCTTCACTAGAACCATAACAATCAACTAACCATATCACACATGTCTTCAGTAGAACCATAACAATCAGATAACCATATCATGCATGTCTTCACTAGAACCATAACAATCAGCTAACCATATCATGGATGTCTTCACTAGAACCATAACAATCAACTAACCATATCATGCATGTCTTCAGTAGAAACATAACAATCAGCTAACCATATCATGGATGTCTTCACTAGAACCATAACAATCAACTAACCATATCACGCATGTCTTCAGTAGAACCATAACAATCAGCTAACCATGTCACACATGTCTTCAGTAGAACCATAACAATCAGATAACCATATCATGCATATCTTCACTAGAAGCATAACAATCAGCTAACCATATCATGCATGTCTTCATTAGAACCATAACAATGACATATCATCTGTTAGGATGATAAATTGCAATGGCCTAAGACACAGGTCAGTTTTTATGAACTTTGTGACATCATTAACACAAACTGTTTAATCATCTTTCCTATCAAAACAATAAAAATAAGGTCAAATAAAATGTATTATGTGATACGGTGACTTTATAATATGTAATAATGCATCATAGACACTCATTAAAGATGAAGAAACATACCCCTTCATATACCGAAAACGTATGGAAAAGAGTATGCTAAGGAGTAATAATAAATTAAATCATGTAATTGGTTGATACACTCAGAGGGACATATCAGTGAAGTTTCTTAATATTACTGGAATGTATAGCATGCTATGACATAATGCAACATAATACTTCTTGAGAAAGTCAAAAATGCCCAAAG